>NW_022170596.1:43201481-43220915 GCF_008802855.1 Photinus pyralis | reverse complement strand
CGTAGGGTGAACTGGATTTTCACTTTTTTAACAGGAAGTGGCAGTTAAATCCTATAAAAAAGTCCTGGAATAGGTAGCCTATATCTTGAAGGTGCACCAGGCGGCCATCAAATTCGCTGTTTTAAGCCCCCCCCTCCCTCCCCCCACCCATTAATTATTTCCTGAGATGCTGTTTTTGAGAGTACAACGTGCATCACTTTTATATACGAAAACCAATTGGTTTGAGATTTTGTATAAGTATATAGTGATGCCAAGTATAACTTTTGTAAACGGGGGGGGGGGGGGGGGAGGTAAACACATGCTCTATTTTTCATGGTAAAGATGTTAGCAAATTTGCTCCATGTATGCAACGGTACAGTTGCACGAAATAAGTTGTAGTACGGATTGTGGTCCTCGCGTAAAGAGTGTTGTAATAGGCTACAATGAACCGTTGATTTTCTTCCAGCCCCACTGTTCAGTATTTTTGGTACTACGAAGCCATATCGGAAATTGGTAGAATACTCGTGAGTAATGCTGAGCAGCGGCCACTCAAGTTAGTGGTAATAATTCGGCCCTGATTTTTGCTTTTCCCACAATTTTTTAAATTGGTAAAACCTATATGAATTAAAGGAAGATTTCAAATTTTCTTCTCACCGTATACCATCAGAAAAAGGGGTTCACCAGCTTCTCTTACTTCTGGTAGGGTTGAAATTTTGGTCATTGAAGATTCTCACTATAGCCAATTGCATTTTGTTTTGCAATAGTTTGAGAAATGGTAATTTTTGCTTCTGAAACATACAATATGTGGTATCACTACTGCAAAAATTTTCTTTTTAGTTTTGCCTTTGTCTAACTTTATCTTTATATTTTTTGGTGGTAAAGGCAAGAGAACAAAGGAATCAACATCCTCGCTGCCTACACGCATGTTCCTCCATTGTTAAACATTTATATTGTTCATACTTTCAGTAAAAACAAGCCGATACAACAAAATATCGAAGGATCCTCAGGATTACCATCACTTTTTTAACGACCATCTATTTTTATCTTGGATGATACATATAGTCAACAAAAATGCATCAATTCATGTCCTGGGCATTGAGATAATGCTGTTATGTTTTTCCAAACGATCTTGGTGCATAAATAACAATTTTGAAAACTTGGATGGAAATACATATATCCGCCAAAAAAGGCATTAAATTCATGTCTTGGCCATTGCGATAATGTTCTTGGTCTTTTTCCCAACGATCCCGGTGCAAGAATAACAACTTTGATATGTTTTGAGCAGAACACGTCATAAAGAGCAGAATTTTTTGTCTTCCTTATTTCGCTGGTGCCTTTAAACACTGAAAGTGGATACGATACGGAGCAAGTTCATACTTGAAGACTTCCACGAGATCATCCTATTTCCTAGTTCTGCGTATACGGTAAAAATCCGATCAGGGAAAACTTTACTGTGTGAATGAGCCGTTACGACAGGTGGGCGAGCGGCGCGAAGGTTTTTAAACCTTCATTTTGGGTTGAGCACACTAGGTAACGCTAGGGACTCGTCGAATTCTTAAACAGAATATATTTATGTATAAGTATACAAAGTTACAAAGACTTCGCAATTTTCTTGGATATTTGACGAATTTGGATACAATTTGACTGTACTACTACGCCAGTAATTTCAATAGTGATTTTTCTAACAAAAGCTCACTGGAGCTTGCTATACACATAGGTATACTTGCTTGGAAAGATGGGCTTTTTTTCCTAACGCAGCAATAAGATTCTTTGCGAATTTCTCGCTATAACCAGACTAATCAATGAGGCCTCTCTTTTACATCCAACGTCATTGTTTTAATGTTTTCTCCATTATCTTTTATTGACAGGAGCGAAAAGTAAATGGGCCCTAATTTGGTTCGTGCTGTTTCTTAAATAGTTCGTTTATGATTGATCGATGGACAATATAGCAACCAATAATGAGAAGGGTGAATAGACTAATCAAGCTGTTACCGTTAGGAATCGACTAGAAATATCATGCTCGTTTTCTGTTGCCTACTTGGTTAAAGTTAAAGCGTTCCTATTTCATTTATCAAGTATATACAGGTACCTATACGTTTCGAGAGACTCTTGTTGCGAATGGCAGTCTGAGATGGTATTATTTATTTCGATTGATGTAGTGTAGGTCGGAGTCGTGAATTGAATGTAGATTGGAAAACTACTCTTTTTTTTTTTGGTTTGCACAACAGTCGAGTGACAGGGGTTTAACAACCTAGGCGTGTATAATCCATTTCTTTATATTTTTAAACTTGAGAACTACTGCAGCTTAGTGTGTGACGGTTTTTTTCATCTTGACATCATTACTCTACTCAAAGCTCATTTGATTGTAAATTGTAAATAATTAGTAATTACCTATAGACTATTGCCATAAGAATGAAATTCTCTTCTTATGTGGCGGGGACAACTTGATTTTCATTTAAGAAATACCAATAAATTCATACGATCATCTTAATTTTTATTTTTCAATGCGGTTGTTTATACTTGCACCGGGAAATCACTTGTATCGCGGTTTTCTGCTATTTCGACATATTCGACGATGAAAACTTTTCCGCGCGTAATCCCTCTTTAGGTCCTTCTCCGCGAATTTGTTAATTCGCTCACCGACGCGAGATGTAAAACTTTCCGTACAGAATTTCGGATTATGAAATAAAACAACTTTCTAACTGTTGCTGGATTTGAATCTGAACCAAACACTTTACGGTGTGGGAGTCACCATCAAAATTTCTTTACCACGAAACTATAGGCTCCCGTGGCCTTAATTTCCTAATTCTCTGGACTCGCCCTTATACTCTTTCCGAATGGACGAGATCACCCACACAATGACGCTAAGTATATAGATCGTATCATCATCTAAAATAGGAATTGGAGGAAAGTAGTGTAACTTCCCACTATGTTTATTGTCCATCTCAATATCAATAAATTAACAGAGTGATTAGACATGACTATCGTAAGTATATGTGTAATATGGGTAGGTACTCTAAAACAGTAAATATCGCACGCCACTGGATCTAAACAACTACCTTTAATGCATTGTACAGTGGAGCATTCAACTTATAAACGTCTATGTCTTTATAAACACTTTGCACATTCTAAGGGGGTCTAGAGCAGGGGCGGATGGGCCAACCTTGCCACCGGCCCTGGCATTACTGTTACTGCGGAACCGCCGGGGGTGGGGGCTTCAAAATTTTTTTAATAAAGCGGAAAATGGTTGAATTTTATTTTTATTTTAGGACATCTAGTTTAAATAATACATAAGTAAGTGAAATAGTCCGAACTTACCATAGGTAAATAGGATGACTAAACTATCTTAGTAAAGCTTTTTATTTCAGCAGCCAGTTAAAATTTAACCACGCCCACTTCGGCAAATTTAAAAGAGCTAACTTGCCTTTTTCCTTGGAAATATGCTACATTAGCTGTAAACTTACTTAACGGAAAAGTAGTTTTTTCTAAAGAAATTCAGGAATTGTTTCGAAATTGGCGTCGCATAACGCATAAACTATTTAGGTAGGATTTATTTAGGTACATTTTGCAAATTTGAAGTTGTTATAAAGATTACAGTCCTACGGATGGTGAAAGTGAAAAAAGCGTATTACTTATTAGAAAGATGACATCAGACATCAACATCAACATGTAATTATGTAAGTCTAAGCGCCTTCTAATTTGTTCACCGCGCCACGCCGGACTCCACCTGCCCATATGGAACCGGCCCTTCGGGCACTTGCCCGAATGCCCGGCCGTCCCATCCGCCCACTGGTCTAGAGGTACGTGGTTCAACGGCGCGCATGATTACCTGGCTTTATTTATACCCTGTTTTTCACCATAGACAGCGATATTGAGATCGAACAATAAAACTTAGTGGGAAGTTACATCTACTTTCCCCCGATTCTTTTTTAGCTGATAACCAATCTGTAGTTAACGTGGACAATCTTTACCTGGCTCTCATTGGTCTGTAAAAAAATCAGCTTCATTCATCCAACCGTAACCTAGTTATATCGGTAGAAAGTTCGTCAAAAACCAACTAAGAATTGTTTTCTACAAAGTTATCAAATGCTTGCGATTTTTTTAAGAGCTATCATCGTTTTCATTTGGTGTATAACTTATTTTCTCAAAAAACAACCATTTAAAATTGGTACCGCAGCGCCTTATAAGTCATATGACCTGAGGCGCTAGACGATCGATTTTAGCATAGTCGGATAGGCCAAAGTGGAACTCCGTCGGTTAAAATTTTGGTCACTCTCGTTCAATGGATTTCGAGCTAGCTCCCCTACCACAAGATGTGTTTGTTATTTAGGTAGAATAAAATCAACCTGTCAATTAAACTGAATTTATTTAGCAAACACTCATTACAAATGAAATAGCAAATATTTGTACAAAAAATTCATGAAATAAAACACAAACTAATAACAAATGTTTAATTGTATACAGTGCCAGCTAATTTCTTTTTACAGTGACTCATTAAATAAAATAAATGTTAAACGGTAAAATTCTAAAATTGTACCAATCGCAAAACCTGATGTTTCACCTTTCGACAGTTCCTTACTATACCTACATTTAACAAAACTTCCATCTGTTACCGCATTCATTACACAGTACAAATGTAGTCATAGGTTCATCCGCAGATCTCGTTTGGATTTGATTGTACGTACAATTACGCTTTTTGCATTTTCCGCATTTAAGTAAATCTGTTTTAGTCCCTTGCACGGTCGCCAATTGCGCGTCGTTAATCGCCTCTTTGGCGAACTTTTCGCGTAACTGTTTGACTTCGTCGTTCGCCATTTCCTCGGCAGTCATGACGGCTAGGCGCGACGCCGTTATCGCGCCTATGCGGAAATTGGTGCGCAACGTCGGATTTTTCGCGTCTTTCAGATTAGCGATGCGAGAACGAACTCTGTTCTTGTAACGCATGTCTGTGTTTTTGAACTCTTGAAATATGGCCTCCTCCAGCTCTTCGGCAAGATCCTCGGGACTAGCGCAACCTGCCGTGTGAAATTTAGAGATTACTACAAAATAATAATGGATTAAAATGATGCATTACAAGAGATCGATACAGTAAACTATGAGATATACTTATTTTTCTTTATTTATTGTGAAACTACGTTTGATTGTACTGGAATGACTTGACAACAATTGGATAATTTTTATATTGTACAAAGGGTATCCTCAAGAACCAATATCGGGCACACTTTATATGTAAATTTCACTTTGATCAACTTCTGCTATTACAAGCAACTATACTGTAAAGAAAAATTGACATCCATATACAATGGAACTCTACAGATGTTCAACAAATATTGCTCTGTTACTTTGTCAAAATGTGATGAAGATTCATAGATACTCTGATTCTATCCGCTAAATCGTACACACTATCACCCACTATTGGATTAAATAAGTAGGTTCAACATCTAAAATTTTTTTAAGTTGGTAAATAGAAAAAATTGCTACAGATCAGATTCATTGATGTAGCAGTACCAACAAAAACACCAACACTCAAAATGAAAAAAAAAGTTCCAACAAAATCTTAGCAAATACGTTGATGTTGATATTCACTTCCAATTATTGCTCTCAAAATGAATTCTAACAACACTGAAACACACACGTAGTTCAGTCTAAAGATGTATGCGATGGGTGATAGATAATCCCTTTTTTGGACCCAAAATGGAAACCCAAAGCGGCCTTGAACTGATACATATCTGAGGGTGACAAAAACCTACCCCCCCTCTCCCCCAGTTGTCAGGGAATTTCATTTAGTTTTTGACCCTACGTACCAAAAGAAAATGAAGGTTCTGTCTAAAGAAGTGAACTGGTTTGTGATACATAACTACACTTTCAGACCCAAAAGGAGACTATCACCCAAGCACCTCAAAAAAATATTTCACGCCTGTGAAATCGCACCTTCGTAGTTTTACTGGATTTTGGATCTCCCAAATGGCGGGGAAAAAGTGGTATTCAAAACTATAATGGCTTTTTTCTAGATAAATACAACTATTCTTTTTCAACATAAAATGAAAGATTTAATACACATATTCAAAAGGTTGTGTCAGGATGGTAGAACATATAGTTCCATGCATCTGTTTAGATATTTATCTAATTCAAAAAATGTGTGAACAATAATTGTTTTGTTTATTTAACGCCATCTTTTTTTATCTCCAACATTTTTATTCATACAATTTTGGTTGCAATTGCTTATTGCTACAAACGACCTCGCTGCATTCGTTGTGGGAAATTAGGCTATAGAAACCAAGACTGCCACTACCCCCTGACCAACCTCCTAAATGTGCTCTAAGCTCAAAAGAACATCCTGCCAACTATAAAGGATAAAGAGTTACAAGCACAAAAGTACCCATTGCTCTGCCAAAAGATCCCAACCAACCTCATGAAATAAATATAAAACTAAAAAAAAAGGTAGATATAGTACACTCATTTCATTTTTACTACACAAAGCATTTTTCTGAATATTGTTTTTATATCTCTTATAATTTACTATACTGGTAAAAAAAATAACACTTTTCGTTAACAAAACACAAAATCTGCACTAAAAAGTCAATAAAATTTTGTTTCAAAAAGTATTGCGATCTTTTCAATATTCATATTTCTCAATCTATTCTTGAGATCCACAACTACAAAGAATTCCGAGATCCTAATGTCGCGAATGACACATAACCTCAGTTTTCAGAAGCAGAACACACAAGTTGGTATTTAAATCTTTTAAAAACTTCGTAAGTTAAAGTTTAAACCATCATCAGCTTATATTTTCAGATTCCGCAGATTGGGTAATGGAAACTTTTGAGGGACCAAAATACAAAATTGAGTGTTTTGTTGGGAGCCACAATATTGCCATTTGAACAGTTACAGAATTAAAAATTTTCATAAATCCTGCGCATGTTCACTTGATGTAGATCCTGTGAAATTAAGAAATTAAAAGCTGCTCTTTTTGATTTTGAAAACTAGATTTATTTTGTGTGATAAATCTTTTTTTCAGATTCAGGGATAACAGGCACGATGCTTTGAAGTAAAATATAGGGTAAAATTGTCATACTATTCCAAAAATGTTGTTTAGAATCTTCACCTGCTTCCAAAAATGTATGGAACTGGAAAGGCACATCAAAGAATTAATATTTACTTCATACATTCACACCATGAATATAAAATTCACAACCTTTGCCATTTGAACCAAAATAATGCGATATTGAAGACATTTATTTAATTAATATTGGTTGTTTAAAATCTCCCACAGTTTCGTTTTATAATTCACATCACTTCAAATCTGTGGAACAAAATTAAACTCGTTTCTCCCTAAATATTTTGAAGAACCAATTTTTCGTACTATGCCTCCTCTTTTTGTGGATTCATGATGGCAAAACATACTTTTCATAGCTCCCAGGAATTTCATTTTGAATATTTACTCACTCCACAAATATTTAATTATTAATTTAATGCAACAATCCAATGAGAAGTAAATATCCCCCTTCACCCCATCTAAATTGGAAATGGTATCAGGATAGGGAGAGATGATACAAAAATTCTATTTTTTGACATAAAATTGACAGTTCTAACTAAGATGGCGACAGTGCCACATTTTACTTCTGCACCATTTGTTTTTTTTCCGTTATTGCAAACACAGTTTTTTGGATTTTTTAAACGAAGATTTTTGAAAAAATTCATAATTGGGTGTAATTTAAGCGCCATCACTAACACCTACAAAATATATTGACTTGTATTTTCAATTCCTTTCTTTTATTAGGCATGTTAGTATTTATCATTTTAACAATAAACAAAATCTATGTAACAATTACACTTACCTCTTATCATGAATCAAACGGATTCCGTTTGCCTCACCAATCAACGGCTTGCACATACTAACCCGCAAGATCTAAAAAAGCATAGATTACTTTTTTGGTTGCCATGTTCGATATGGCGGTCTAACCAGAGAGTAGGGGTACTGGTCGCAATATGCCAGTCTAATTATGTACATATATTTCGGCTTTGAGATTTTGTTGAGATCTTCTTGATTCAATACGATCTACCACCAAAATCATTTTTACTTATAGTTAATTATTTCCTATAGTTCATTCGAGGTTTAATTACAAGCCATTTACACATCAAACGCCTCGCTTAAAGAAAGCACTAAAGTAATTGGAAAAACAATTGAGTACTTTACTGAGCGATGAGTATTAATATACTCATAATTAATAATTAATAAATCATTCGGTAATTTTGGTTGTTTTCAAAAATTAATTATCCTAGTTAAGATTATTACCTAATAATGACCTATTTTGGTTAAAAAATAGATTGCAAAAATTAAAACCTATTTTAGTTAATCAGAAAATTGATTTCGTTTTGACGACAATGCTCCTGAAAGATTTTTATAAAAACGTTATTTCAACTGAAGAAGAGGCACGTACAATTTTTACGAGCGGAGGGGTTGTTATGTAATGTTGGGCCGTGTCATCGATGTGGTGCAGAAATGCAAGAAAAGCGGAGAAGAGAGCGTGGTTGAGAATCCAGACCAGTTTACCGATGTCCAAGAAAAGGATGTCAGACCACTAGATCAGTCAGACATGGGAACAGTTTTTTCCATTACACAAACCTAAATGGAAAAATTAACTGCAGTTTGTGTGAAATACTGGAATTAATATTCCTTTTCATTTTGAAGATTGACTTTGACACAGCAGTAAAGTTAACAGGGAATAAGGAAGAGAAACTGTGTGCGACTGGTACAACTTATGCAGAGAAGTGTGCTCCTCGATAGTGTCTGTTAAGCGCCGTGGAAAGCTTCGAGGCACGGAAGAAGATCCTATTCAAATTGATGAGGCCAGATTTGCAGGCAGAAGGAAATACAACCGGGGCAGGATGTTAAATGGTGATCATCCAGCAGAGTCCGAAGAAAGCGATGCAGAAGTGGAAAACAACCGAAACCATGGACGGAGAATTGATGGTCCGTGGGTCTTCGGATTGAGGTTAAGAGATGAAGTTCGATATTTTCATGTCGAAAGAAGAGATCGGGCTACCTTAGTTCCTATCATACAAAGGGAAGTTCAGGTTGGTTCACGATTCACTCTGATGAATGGCCAGCGTATGCCAATTTGGAACAATTAGGTTACGTTACGTGCATTCAAAAGTTAACCATCAACAAAATTATGTCGACCCACAAACAGGTGCACATACTCAAGGAATTGAAAGATCCTGGTTAGACGCCAAAGTGAAAATTTTGAAAAAAATGAGAGCGCACACTTTGCAATCCCATTTAGATTATGTCGCACGGAAAGTGTTGCGAAAAAACGCAGAGGATAAGTTTATTGCATTTCTGAACGACGTTAGAGATGTATATGTATAAATTGACAATGTAATCATCTTTACTGTATGTACATACACCGTTAATTAAACATAAGTTTCTTTCTTTTCTGAATATGTAGATTGTAGGTAGGTATAGTATATGTATAAATTGACAATGTAACCATCTTTACTGTATGTACATAGTTAAACCAAAGAGTAACCATAATCTTTGGTTAAACATAATAAATATTATTGACACTAGTTCGTTTATTGATCCGTAATACTTCTGTTGGTCTGCATATTACGTAGACCGCATATTGAACCAGCTACTCTATGGTAGATCACATTATACTGGGTAGACCGCATATCGAACTGACACCCTTTATTGTTGGTCAGACTGTTACCAGTCATGTTACTAAGCTCCTCTTTACGTATACGGAATCAATCCATAAAATATGGATCGCCAATTTTATTAATAACCCAGAACCCATTGAGCTACACCGCTATACTAAATAAATTAAACTCTCAACCTCACAAAATTCGATAAAAAATCAACTCGAGTCATATAAGCATATTTGATAATCAGTATACTAACTTATAATAGTGTTTTCTTAGTTTTACAAAAAACTAAGTGGCGCCCTATTTAAATTCAATCAACTATCAGGCTTCACCTGATTTCCCTATTTAATTGTATATAAAAACCTACCCCCTGTGCCACACACGTGCATACGTTATATCCTGCTTCTTTACATTTTAAATACCTCAATTATTTGAATTATTTGTAGCGTAGTCACACACATGGCCTAACAATATTAGGTCATGGTCACACAAATGAGTGTACATGTCTATCAGCGTCGTGCGTGAGGTGTTGAATAGAGAAAATAACCTAATAAATTTAATATGGTTTGCAGAAAGTTTCGTGTTCATCGTGCCAAATCTAATTAGCGCTTCATAACAGCATAAATTAAACTTCTTAAATGCGTTAGTGGTATAGTTCAAGTAATTAAACAATGCGACAAGTATGTAAAATTTCAGTTTGAATATTCTCACACGCGGCTTTACGACACTTTCATTATCTCTATTTAGTCTATACACCTCGCAAGCATCGAATTAGTCTTTTCAAAGTTGTGTGTACCTACTGCCTGCCAAGCAACTTAAATATTTGTATGATACTCGTAATTTCTAAAAAGTAATTGTACGTAATCGAATTAATTTTTAGCTTCCTAGCATGTGCTAGAGGTAGCTATTGCGATAGCCGTTTTTTGAACATTTCAAAATTTCATCAAATGTCGACGTTTTAGACCATTTTAAGCAACTTTTAAAGAATAAATTTTTTTCCGTCTGTATGTACGTTTCTTGGCAATTTTCTGAGAAAACGGCTCGACGGATTTTGTTGAAATTTTGTATATATGTTTTAGGCATACCGAACAGAAAAATAACGGGCCGGATTTTTGAAAAAAAATTTTGGAGCGCCGTACCGGCATCGAACTTTTTTTTTCAAATAGCAACCTAAAATTTTTATTCTATTATTTGGAAGACCTTATTTTCCTCTGTACAACCTACAAAAAATTGGGCCGGGTTATATTATCAAAAAACGGAGAAAAAAATTGTCAAAGTCAAAAAATTGTGTTGCATATGTGCAAAACGCAACGATCTTGTTTCTGAAGCAATTTAAACGAAATTTCTATGGTAAGTCCCTTTAATAAAAGCAAACAAAATTCATGCGCAAATTCGTGTTGCGCATGCGCAGAAATGCAATTTTCTTATTTATGGAACAATTAAAATGAAATTTGGATGGTAGGTCCTCCTAATAAAAGAAAACAAAATGCATGCGCAAAAAATCGAGTTGCGCATGTGCAACATCCAACTTTCTTATTTATGGAGCAATTTTAACGAAAATTGGATGGTAGGTCCCTCTAATAAAAGCAAACAAAATGCATGCGCAAAAATCGTGTTGCGCATGCGCAGAAATGCAACTTTCTTATTTATGGAACAATTTTAACGAAATTGAGATGGTAGGTCCTTTTAATAAAAGCTAACAAAATGCATGCGCAAAAAATAGTGTTGCGCATGTGCAACATCCAACTTTCTTATTTAAGGAGCAATTTTAACGAAATTTGGATGGTAGGTCCCTCTAATAAAAGCAGTGCGTACATATGTTGGCAATTTTTGGTTTCAGCTAGGAAGCTATTCTGTCAAGAATTTGACACCTGGTTTTTACCTCACGTTTATTCGTTGAATTCTGTATAAGCTATATCAATTTCATAAAGATTGAATAAGTAATCGTTCCGATTGAAAACTCTGGCGTTGTAACCCCCTCGATAAGACATAGAGGGAGGAGGGAAAATATGTCTGAGGCCATTTCTGCTTTCGTCAAATTCACCATTTGTGGTTTTATTTTTATTAGATTTTCCAGCGTTTCAGAATAGTATATTAAGAAACAAGTGTATAGTCAAGTCTTTAAAGCACACGCAACGAGTTTGAGGGCACGACGCGCAGCGGAGTGCCTTTAAATGAGGCAAGTGCTTTAAAGACCAATTATAAACGCGTTTCTATAGTATTTTTTATTACACCTGTAATATAATTTAAAGATAAGGGAAGTAAAATGGAATCATATTGACGTTATGGCTTATTGCTGCAGCAGAAGAACCTGTACAATCCAAATGCAAAAGCCTATTATAAAGAATATATGAAAATATGTTGGCGTGGATTAATAGGAAGCATCTTTCAAACTAGGTCTTAGATGCATCGTTGTCATATATGAAGGATTTGTCAAAGGTAGGTATTTAAATTTTTTACTTTTCGGTGCATTCATTCAAAACTTCAATCAATACTGCGATTAGAAAGTGGAACAGATTTGGTAGCATACCTACTCTAAACCACGTGCGTTTGTGGAAGCTTCCCACTAAGGATACGAGNTCAAAATATGTCAAAATCGTTATTTATGCACCAAGATCGTTGGGAAAAAGACTACGCGCATTATCTCAATGCCCAAGACATGAATTTGATGCATTTTTTGCGACCACGTGGATTTTGATCAAAACATGTCAAAATCGTTATTTATGCACCAAGATCGTTGGGAAAAGACTAAGCGCATTATCTCAATGCCCAAGACATGAATTTGATCTATTTTTGGCGACCACATGGATTTTGATCAAAACATGTCAAAATCGTTATTTATGCACCAAGATCGTTGGGAAAAAAACCAAGAGCATTATCTCAAAGCCCAAGACATGAATTTGATGCATTTTTGTTAAGTATAAAATGTATTTTGTAAGATTAAAATAAATTGTCGTTAAAAGTGATTGTAATACTGAGGATCCTTCGATATTTCGTTGTATCGGTTTATTTTTATTAGATTTTCCAGCGTTTCAGAATAGTATATTAAGAAACAAGTGTATAGTCAAGTCTTTAAAGCACACGCAACGAGTTTGAGGGCACGACGCGCAGCGGAGTGCCTTTAAATGAGGCAAGTGCTTTAAAGACCAATTATAAACGCGTTTCTATAGTATTTTTTATTACACCTGTAATATAATTTAAAGATAAGGGAAGTAAAATGGAATCATATTGACGTTATGGCTTATTGCTGCAGCAGAAGAACCTGTACAATCCAAATGCAAAAGCCTATTATAAAGAATATATGAAAATATGTTGGCGTGGATTAATAGGAAGCATCTTTCAAACTAGGTCTTAGATGCATCGTTGTCATATATGAAGGATTTGTCAAAGGTAGGTATTTAAATTTTTTACTTTTCGGTGCATTCATTCAAAACTTCAATCAATACTGCGATTAGAAAGTGGAACAGATTTGGTAGCATACCTACTCTAAACCACGTGCGTTTGTGGAAGCTTCCCACTAAGGATACGAGTCAAACCTTTTTCATTTGCAAAAAGCGATCCGAGAGGATTTTTATTTCAATCCCAAATTACAAATATTGTTTCATACGTCATATTTGAAGTAACGTTACTTAGCAACCTTTAAAGTTCGGTGTGTTTTAAGGCGGAAACACGTTTACTGTCACGTCACGTGAGCTCACGTGCTGTCACGCAAACTCACGTTACCTGCGCAAAATGTGCAACTCCATTGACGTATAGAAGTTTATGACGTTTTATGTCTTTAGAATCATACTACTGTCACCTCACGCATTCACGACGTGCTGTTCTGATCTCGCATGATATCACGCCTCCGTTATCCCGCAAAATTACATTTTGTAGTAGAACGTGACATCACGTCAAGTGCTTTCCGAAGTGGTTTCGTCAAGAAAAGATGGACGAACATTTAATTGAACTGGTGAGACAGCACGAAGGGCTATACAATCACTCCTCTGCTGAGTACCGGGATCAGAGGGTTCGACAAGAAACTTGGGAGGAAATTGGTAGAATCTTAAAAATAAAACTGTAAAAGCAGCCACGTGTTCTATATCCTCTTCCTCATCTGAAATTTTTTTATATTTTATATTCATTATATACCTCTCTTGTTCTGGGCCCTCAACAGACTTGCGCCCTATTACAGAGTGACCCGATAATGCTTACTCCAGGAAAACCTAATACGGAGTAGCCGGCAGAATGCTCGAAACTGGTCTAAGGTAATTTCCAACTCTGCCACAGATGAAAAATGCACCTCAACCAAGGTTCGAACACCCGACCTCCGGATTTATAGCCCAACGCTCTACCACTGAGCCATAAAGCCGTTGAAGAACTTGACGAAGAAGAATCTCTACTTCGCTTCATTGCTACGAATGACTAAATGCAAATCTTAAATTGCAACGACAGCTACCGCGCGACACCGTGAGCGCACACAAGTGTGTCTCCTAGCGTGACATCACGCGAAGGTATGCTTGACGTGATAGCACGTGAGTGACGTACGTGACAGTGTGTTTCCGCCTTAATCGTCTTTTTACGCACACTCAGGCGTGTTTTAAACAGCGATTCTGATGCAGATGTGATAAAAAAGAAATATTTGTATTGTTATTTAGGACCTTTTTGTAATGTAGTAACGATGCACTGCCACTTCATATACGAGGAGGACTGACATTACATGGAAAGCTTTTTATGTTAAACGTCGATATTAGGCGCTTCCTTTCGGTGATCCAAACGCGTTTTGATTGTCAAATCACGTTCTTTCGAAGTGTGAAGTTATGATCATGATTGCTAAAATCGTGAACAACCTGAACATAAAAGTTTTATGATCACGAATTCCTAACCTATAAATGCAAGGATATATTTGCTCAAATGTTAGATTAGTCAATATTTGTAACTGAAGAGGAGCATAATCGTGCAAGTACTTCCACTTGTATTTAAATTATTTTCATAATCCAAACAAAAAATACGTAATTCGAATGCAAATATACGTAAACTTAACCATACTTTGATTTAAATTCGCGCGTTCTTTTGTAAAACGCGATCCTACGAATCACGATTGTAATCATGATCGCGAAGTAGCCGAAAGAAAGCCCCTATTATTGATGGAGCAATTAGCATTTAAATTGAAGATTCCTGTGAATAGGATGCAAGATTGAAGGAGGGCTTCGTTGTAATAATCCTACGTTTGTCGTGATACTTTTCCGTCAATTGTGGAAACTTGTGCTGTTTACCTGCATACCACATGTAACGTAATATCAGCTGCCATAAGGTGAGTTTGTTAATATTTCTTCATAATACCCAACTGTTAAACTGACGTCAATGTTATTGATAAGTTACTTACAACGGCCTTGGCGTGCTAAATTCTATAACGTTTGGAAACTGTTTCTATCCCAACGGGAAACAACAACAACTTGAATGTTCATGAACTTGGCAAGCCTACTACAGCAGACCATGGTTCTGCTTACTGATATCGTTAGTGTTCCGTTAGTGCACGTTAGTGCCGCTGAACAAATCGTTAGTGCACAAAAGGAAACTTACTATTTTAAAAAAATATTTGTGGCCTGCTAACTTCATGCCAGCAGACCCATTTGAGAAAATCGATTCAATCTTTACACTAGTTAAACTAGCAGCGTTAGTGCTCGTTAGTGTCGCCAATATAAACGTTAGTGCTCAAAGTGTAACAGCTCAAAACGTTGTTTATATTTGAATTTTGTATTAGAATATCCATTCCAATTGTATATTAAATTTTAGAGAGATTTTTTCATTTACGATTTGAAACTTTCATCGAATTGTTTATATTGTTTACATTGTAAGCTATAACGTTTGCATCATAAAAAAATAGACGAGTTTTTGACCGTATTCATTGATTTCAAGATATAATTCAGGTAACGTATTACTTTTGATTTTGATGGGATATTTAAAATTGGTGCTTTATCTGAGTACATCGTTCCCAATTTATTGTCCTCAATCTACCCAAAGTTCTGGATATATCAACACCACATTATTTCTTTACCACATAATACATACAGGTATTTGTATAGGCAAAGTAAAAAAGGTAGGTTTTCTATGACGAGTTAACAATTTGCGGACCAACTACAAGTCAATAGTAAGAAAAATCAACATCATTGGCGTAACCAACGTGGAGGTAACAATGTCAAACCTATACACTGTGAAACATCATACTAACAATTTAGTTAACATTAACATGTCTTTTTGCCCGCATTCAATAGGCAATAATTTACCTAAAATCCCCAAAAGTGTCAAACGTAAAGCGGACTTAGGGCAAGTTAAACGAACTCATTCGAGCACGGCGATTGAAGTGGCCGATGTTAATTAATATTTGGACAATGATTTCCTAAAGGGGAATTTTGGTCAGCATTTGTGTAACTGTTGTTAAGTGCATTTATTTACTGTATTAATCTATAGTATTGAAGGTACATTCTTGCCTTGAGTCTTGAGTATATTGATTATTAGTTAATTAATATTAATGAATTAGGGGTGTTGAACGCTATGCCTGCGGAATGCGACTTTGTGTGTGCAGTTAAATGCCCCTAGCCCCATGGGTATAGAAAATGATTTTTTCCACAAAAATGCATATACCCAACTCAATTTTTCTTTAAATGCAAATGCAACGACACTGCAGGTACTATCTGTAGCCGCTCGCGGTGAAAGTGCTCGATACCCTACGACGCGTCTCGAGTCATCAGATCGATGTAAGGACTCTGTGCCTGGGCCCGTCCCAGCCCATCGCGTTGGTAGACTCCCGCTTACCCTCGTTGTGAGGGTGGGTTATCGCACGGGAGGATACGTGGTCTTGCACTCTGGTATACAGTGTGTCTGTATGGAGGAGAGCCCTGGGCAATTTTTATTGTGCATGTGGGTTATGTATTGCGGGTCCATGCGGGCCCGTTCGTCATAAGGCCCTCTTCATGGGAATTACGTTTTCGGTCTAAGGGCTCCAGGACAAAGTGGGCCGACTGACGTGATAAGATCTTTGTTCCACCATAGTGTAAACTGTAAAGAATAGAATTACACCATGGTTCCATGCATGGGGGTAAGGATTGCGCCGGGGGATACGTTGCCGAGTGGCATATGAGGACCTGGACGTGTGAAGATCCTGTGTTATCGTTAACCCATAACTATTAAGTGTAGCATGTTTGAGGGTAGCTAAGTAGCTTAATCCAAGACAAAGGCATTTTCAACCTTCTTGCTTTCTTCCTTGGAAATGCTTTTTCATGTAGACGATGGCTCGCGCATGGTTTAATTTCCTTCTTCGGTATCCACCTAATGGACCGATTGTTTCAAGGTTGCACGATACTCTTTGCCACAACGACTGGCACAGATTTTACACTGCTTCACCCCGTATACTACGTATGCTCTTTTGCCACTATTTACATTTGTATTTGTAAATATACAATTAGTAAAATCTGAGCCAATCAGCTCGCTTTATCTTACAACACGGAATGGTTTAAATACTTAACTCGCGCTAGTTTATTAAGGTGTTACGTTTATGGCTAAAAGGTTTCTCTTATTTCTTATTATTCATTTATTTTTTTCTGTTGTTGGGATCAGTTTCAGATCGGAAGAAATTTCTATTAATTTTTGTTTATTCAGATATACAGTTTCTTTTAATTTACTTAATGTAAATTAACGTAATAGCAACGCATATAAATTTTGAGCGTGTCACTTTACGCATGCGGACAAACAAAACCATCGAAGGGGAAATGGGAACGAGACAGAATTATTGTGAACGTGGTACGATATACCTACTCCGATGCAATATTACGCTACTTTTTTTATCTATCGCCGCACCGCTACGCTACTGTATTGCACGCCACTGCCGCCATCCCTCTACTGCCGCTAAAAGGTAAGTGCGTGCTCAAATTTACGCAAAATTTATTATCTTTCAAACCGCACATTATCTGGTCCTTCGAGCCGGATTTTTATGGAAAATTCTTCCATCTGGATTTGTTCAGTTTTTTTAAACGCGAAAATTATTTAAAATTATTTACGAACGCGCTATTGTTTAAGCCGCAAATGTAACATTCTAACCGCTTATCTTATTCCTGTCAATACACACATAGTCGATATCAGGCATTGGTAATCTCATTTGTTTGATTTTACGAATTTCTGTACCTCAAGCAGGTTCGTATTTCCTGCCTATCATGTCGTCCAATGCAAACAAAATTAAGCAATACAAGGCCTTATGTCAATTAGATGTAAATCGGGTTCTTCAAATCAAACAATTTGCCCAAAATGCAGCCTCTGTTCCTAATACGCATACGCAATTTAGTATGTTGTACAAACAATTAGATACAATAGTTGAAGATTTTCGAAAAAATTATTACCTACAACCTAATTGCGCTTCTTGCTTTACAAGAGGATCCATCGTACGCCGAAGAAGAGGTATTAAGAACTGCTTTCGAGTTTGATGTTTCTTATATTCAAGCCGTTTATTATACCCATGTAGAATGTGAGACAATTCCTGCAAAGATATCGACGCCACAATCGCCTGTCGTTAAAGATTCTACATCAAGAGGCGATAACGTAAAACTTCCTAAAATTGAAATTCCAAAATTTTCTGGAGATATCAAGCAGTTTAAATCATTCATTGACATGTTCAAAACGTTGATTCACGATAAACCCATGCTTTCAAACGTTGAAAAGTTTAATTATTTAGTTTTATCGCTAGAAGGTCCTCCGCTCGCTTTGGTTCAACGCGTAAAGATATCTGACCAGAATTATAAAATTGCGTACGATTCTTTGCTTAAACGTTATGATAATAAACGATTAATAGCAATTGCCCATTTAGAAGCATTAGAAAATGCGCCTGTTGTTACCGATCCCTCGAATTTTCAAAAATTAAGGTCAGTTTTGGATACATTTCTAGAAAATCTTTCCGCTCTCGAAAATTTGGCTTTTCCTGTTAAAGAATGGGATTTTTTATTGTACTATTTATTACGCAAACATCTCGATCAACAGACGATGTCACAATTTCAGTTCGAACAACCTACCGTGTGTGATGAGGTGCCCACTTATGTTTCCCTTGTCGATTTTATTAAAAAAAAATGTAACTCCTTGGACGATGGAGAGGTGATCTTTCTTTTAAAAATAAATATTCTACTACGCTATTTGCTAATAACGCCGATAGCATAACTTGCTGCTCTATTTGTAAATCAAAAGAGCATTTAATTTACTCTTGTCCCGAATTTAGAAATAAAACACCTTTAGAGAGACTTAATGTCGTAAAACAAAACAAACTCTGCACAAACTGTCTAGGGACGCATATTTTTCAGAATTGTCGTTCTACTTAACGACTTGCCGGGCATGCAATGCTCATCATCACTCGCTACTTCATATTTTCAAAAATGCTTCCTCTCTTTCCAGTTCTGCACCGAACGAAAAGAAAGAACCTAACTCTGGTTCTTCGCAATCAAAAGATGTGGTCTCCTTATTAGGCATGAATTCCTCTCCTCGTAACGTATTACTTGCTACCGCAATTGTGGAGATACTGGACTCTCATAGGGTTTATAAGAAGGTAAGAATTCTCCTTGATTCAGGATCGCAGTCAAATTACATTTCCCAGAAATGCGTTAGAAACTTGGGCTTGTCACGCTTCAATTTGTCAGTTTCAGTAAGAGGGTTAGGTAATATGGAGGGAGTAACGACTTGTGGTGGAGTAGCTCTTCAACTCAAACCCGTAGGTCATGCCGATCCAGTGATTAACGTGGAAGCCGTCATTTTACCTAAATTGTGTTCAAATTTACCGCACCACTTAAT
>NW_022170596.1:43179067-43201381 GCF_008802855.1 Photinus pyralis | reverse complement strand
CACCATTACTAAATATGTAACTGGACTGACGACCTTTGCAATTTTTCCAGGAATCCACCTGTTGACACGAGTATCAAAGGTAAGTACTTTTTGGCCTTCATAGAATCTTCTCATTATTCCTCTTTTACTATCCTGGTATATTTTCACTTTTCCATCGATTTTATCTTCTCTTCTCTTCCCTCTTAAAAATGTTGGTTTTAGTAAGGAGAGTTTTGTTCTGGGTTGGCGTTTTAATACTAAATTCGCCGGACAAACTCCTGTGACTGAGTTGGGTGTATTGCGAAAAGAAAACAAGTATTCATCGATCTGTTCCTGTAAAGTCATGGTAATCTTCTGTTTTTCATTATCCTTTAATTGCTTCAATAAGCCTCTCTTGATGGTATCCACATACTTTTCCGCTTTGCCATTTGAGCAAGGATGAACTGGTGGAGTCAAGGATACTTTTGTGCCTATTGAAAGTGCAAACTTCTTGTATTCCTCCCCATTAAATGGAGGTCCGTTGTCTGATACTATCTCTTCTGGAATTCCGAACGTAGCAAATATGTGTTTTAGCGCTTGAATAGTTTTAGACGAATTTGTTCCATGCATTATCTGTATCTCGATCCATCGACTGTAGCTATCTACTACTATCAAGAATTTCTTGTCAAATTTTTCCAAGAAGTCAATGTGTATTCTCTCCCAAACTCGCTTGGTTTTTGACCATGGTGTATACGGTACTGGAACTGCTTTGGGTTGTAAGGATTGACAATTTTCGCAAGAGTTAATACAATTCTCCAGATCTTGATTTAGATTAGGCCACCAAACTTCACCACGTGCTAACATTTTTGCTCGAACTATCCCTATATGCTTATCGTGTAGCAATTTCAAGACTGAATCCCGCAGTTGGAATGGAATGACAACTCTATTCCCCCAGAGTAAACAATTATTTTCAACTGTTAATTCACTTCTTCGGATGTAATATGGTTTCAGATTACTTTCGTTAATCTTGTTGGGCCAACCTTTTTGTGTATATTCTATCACTTTAGAAAGTGTTTGGTCTTGCTTGGTGCATTCTACTATCTCAAGTGCTGTCAACGGTAGCACATAATAATCAGAAAAAGAATACGCTTTTTCTTCCGTCGATTCTTCAAGTGGAAGTCGTGACATGGCATCAGCGTTTGCCATATCTTGTCCTTTCCGGTATTTGATTTCATACTGGTAAGCTTGTAGGATCAACGCCCATCGTTGTAATCTCGCAGCAGACAGAGTAGGTATTTTATTTTTCGCTCCCAGGATTGTTTTCAACGGTAAGTGATCGGTGATCAGCGTAAAAGGCCTATTGTAGATAAATTTATGAAACTTCTTAATTGAAAATATGATTGCCAGTGCTTCTCGCTCAAGCTGTGAGTATCTACGCTGAGTTTCCGTCATTGTGCCAGATACAAACATAATTGGTCTTTCCTCGCCGTTCACTATGTGACTAAGCACACCGCCAACTCCGTATTGGGACGCATCGGCAGCCATAACTAAAGGTAAATCAAGTGAGTATGCAATTAAAGCTTTACTGTTTAGCAATAACTGCTTGCTCTTCTCAAAGGCTTGTCGACATTTACTGGACCATTCGAATGGGACATCTTTTTGCTCTAACCTATACAACGGATGTAATTCTGAAGACAACATAGGTAAATATTTGTTATAATAGTTCAGCAGACCTAAATACGAGCGTAACTGTTGCAGGTTTTTGGGTTCGGGTGCTCTTTCGATAGCCTCCATTTTACTCTTCATAGGTTTGATTCCTATTTCCGACAACTCGTGACCCAAAAATTCCACCGTTTGGACGAAAAACTTACATTTTTGGAAATTCACCTTGACATTAAACTTATCTAATCTAGACAGAACAATTTCAACATTCCTGAAGCAGTCTTCAAGCGACTGACCCACGATAATGACATCATCTAAATAACAGCCAACATTTTTAATTCCCTGAAGTATCTGATCCATAATTGCTTGAAATTGTGCTGGTGCACAAGCTACGCCGTAAGGTAATCTATTATACTGATAAAGACCTTTGTGTGTGTTAATCGTTAACAAATGTTTGGATTCAGGGCTCATCTCTAACTGTTGATAAGCATTACTCAAATCAAGAACAGTGAAGAATTTCCCCTTAGCAACTTGGTTAAAAATATCTTCTACCCTCGGTAATGGGTAATGATTAACCTTGATTAATGGATTAAGAGTTACCTTAAAATCAACACAGATTCTTAAGGACTTCGATGACTTTTTGGGCACTACGACTATTGGACTCGCCCACTCGCTGTATTCAACCTTTTCCAATATTCCATTTACTACCATTTCTTCAAGTTCCTTTTCCACTTCTTCTTTAATAGAGTAAGGGACGGTATACGGTTTGTGGAATACAGGGGTAACATTTTCTTTTAACACAATATTACATTTAAAATTTTTGATGCATTTTGCTTTATCGTTACTAAAGACATTTCTGTACTTGTCTTTAAATTCAGACACAATTTTTGAAATATCTACCTCAATGACATTACAATGCAAACTTTCACGCCACCTAGGTAATAACATATTTAGCCAATTCCTACCCAGTAGTGGTATAAACTCGATTTTAGACAAGACAACGACTAACGGCAATTCATACTTGACATCGGACTCAATACATTTAACCTTTACCATCATTTCACCTACAATTTGTAACTGATCTCCTTGTACGGTTTTAATTTTTAACCTACTTTTACAAATTGGTATATCTTTAAAATATTTGTTACGAGTATCAACAGAAATTAAACTTACGCTTGCGCCTGTATCAACTTCCATGTCTATTATGCGTTTTTCAACATTAACTTTCAAAATAGCTGGATTAGACTTACTTGACACCTGAATGTTCTTGCAGAATCCCACGAATTCTTCATCGGTCGACTCTTCTTTTGCTTCCTCCGTGACATCCTCTTGATCGACTAGTAAATGGACTTTCTTCTGTTTATTCCTACAGACTCTGGACGTATGGCCTTGACGATGACATAAAAAGCACTCCCACTCTTTGGCTGGGCACGTGTCTGGATTATGGAACCTTCCACATCTAAGACAGGACTGGCCTCGACTTGACCTTTGACTAACAGACGTAGACGTAGAGTTTTTATTCGACTTTTGACTGGACGATGCTAAGCTCCGACTGGACTTCGGACTACACGACACTGACATTTGACCACGTACTTGACTTTGACTGACATCCTTCCTTCTTTGACTCACTTGTTTGGACGAGTTTCCTCTATACAACTTATTTACTTTACCATCTTGCTGTAACTCAAGGCTCTCTGACTGTATTAATTCTTGTGCTAAAGCCAACTCGCACAGCTTGGAAAACGACAAATCCTTCTCAGACAGTAGACGGTTTTGTATCTTCTTATTTGACATACCACTTATAAACTTATCTCTCAGTGCACGATCTAAAAAATTTCCAAACTCACACAAATCCGCTTGTTCTTTGAGTTTACTTATATATTCAGCGATCGACATACTACCTTGACTAATTTTATAAAACAGGTGACTTTCGAACGTGACTGACTTCACTGGAGCCATTCGCTGCTTTAATATTGCCTTTAATTCCTCGTACGACTGACTAGCAACTTTGTTCGGTTTGACAGCGTTTTTCATCACTCTGTATGCTTCACTTCCAACCAGGGTGACAAATAAATCGACTTCATGATTACCTTCGACTTGATTGCACTTAAACAGGTGATCCATTCTCTCCAGGTAGCTTTCGATTTCCGTTTTTTCTAAGTCGATGGGTTCGATCGTACCAATAAGTGACATTTTGTTGATTGTTGTTTTCTATGGTTTTTACAATGACATTCGACTGCAACTAACTTCCGACTGGACTGATGGAAAATGGCTGACAAGACTCACTTCCGGGTTTGGAGGTTACGACTTCGATTTTTCACGGATTTTCGCTTTGTTCCTTTTTATCTCGTCGCCAATTTATGTTGTGTCTTTACACGAGGTGTGACCGGACCATTGACTATACACAATTCGTTAATTAGTCTTTATTGAACACAACATAACAAGAGACATTGAACGACCTTTTTGTGACACTTTTCTCTAAACTCTATAGTACCAACTTAACTTACTAAACTTAACCCAATACATAACAGATACGAGTCAAACTTTTTCATTTGGCAAAAAGCGATCCGAGAGATTTTATTTCAATCCAAATTACAAAATATTGTTTTCATACGTCATATTTGAAGTAACGTTACTTTAGCAACCTTTAAAGTTCGGTGTGTTTAAGGCGGAAACACATTACTGTCACGTCACGTGAGCTCACGTGCTATCACGCAAACTCACGTTACCTGCGCAAAATGTGCAACTCCACTGACGTATAGAAGTTTATGACGTTTATGTCTTTAGAATCATACTACTGTCACCTCACGCATTCACGACGTGCTGTTCTGATCTCGCATGATATCACGCCTCCGTTATCCCGCAAAATTACATTTTGTAGTAGAACGTGACATCACGTCAAGTGTTTTCCGAAGTGGTTTCGTCAAGAAAAGATGGACGAACATTTAATTGAACTGGTGAGACAGCACGAAAGGCTATACAATCACTCCTCTGCTGAGTACCGGGATCAGAGGGTTCGACAAGAAGCTTTTGGGAGGAAATTGGTAGAATCTTAAAAATAAAACTGTAAAAGCAGCCACGTTTTCTATATCCTCTTCCTCATCTGAAATTTTTTTTTATTTTTATTTCATTATACCTCTCTTGTTCTGGGCCCTCAACAGACTTGCGCCCTATTACAGAGTGACCCGCATAATGCTTTTTTAGAGGTGCCTCTGCAGACGGTCTTAAGTTGTTCTATACTACTCCGGTATTTACCTTACGAATTAGGAAAACTCCAGGAAAACCTAATACGGAGTAGCCGGCAGAATGCTCGAAACTGGTCTAAGGTAATTTCCAACTCTGCCACAGATGAAAAATGCACCTCAACCAAGGTTCGAACACCCGACCTCCGGATTTATAGCCCAACGCTCTACCACTGAGCCATAAAGCCGTTGAAGAACTTGACGAAGAAGAATCTCTACTTCGCTTCATTGCTACGAATGACTAAATGCAAATCTTAAATTGCAACGACAGCTACCGCGCGACACCGTGAGCGCACACAAGTGTGTCTCCTAGCGTGACATCACGCGAAGGTATGCTTGACGTGATAGCACGTGAGCTCACGTGACGTGACAGTAATGTGTTTCCGCCTTAATCGTCTTTTTACGCACACTCAGGCGTGTTTTAAACAGCGATTCTGATGCAGATGTGATAAAAAAGAAATATTTGTATTGTTATTTAGGACCTTTTTGTAATGTAGTAACGATGCACTGCCACTTCATATACGAGGAGGACTGACATTACATGGAAAGCTTTTTATGTTAAACGTCGATATTAGGCGCTTCCTTTCGGTGATCCAAACGCGTTTTGATTGTCAAATCACGTTCTTTCGAAGTGTGAAGTTATGATCATGATTGCTAAAATCGTGAACAACCTGAACATAAAAGTTTTATGATCACGAATTCCTAACCTATAAATGCAAGGATATATTTGCTCAAATGTTAGATTAGTCAATATTTGTAACTGAAGAGGAGCATAATCGTGCAAGTACTTCCACTTGTATTTAAATTATTTTCATAATCCAAACAAAAAATACGTAATTCGAATGCAAATATACGTAAACTTAACCATACTTTGATTTAAATTCGCGCGTTCTTTTGTAAAACGCGATCCTACGAATCACGATTGTAATCATGATCGCGAAGTAGCCGAAAGAAAGCCCCTATTATTGATGGAGCAATTAGCATTTAAATTGAAGATTCCTGTGAATAGGATGCAAGATTGAAGGAGGGCTTCGTTGTAATAATCCTACGTTTGTCGTGATACTTTTCCGTCAATTGTGGAAACTTGTGCTGTTTACCTGCATACCACATGTAACGTAATATCAGCTGCCATAAGGTGAGTTTGTTAATATTTCTTCATAATACCCAACTGTTAAACTGACGTCAATGTTATTGATAAGTTACTTACAACGGCCTTGGCGTGCTAAATTCTATAACGTTTGGAAACTGTTTCTATCCCAACGGGAAACAACAACAACTTGAATGTTCATGAACTTGGCAAGCCTACTACAGCAGACCATGGTTCTGCTTACTGATATCGTTAGTGTTCCGTTAGTGCACGTTAGTGCCGCTGAACAAATCGTTAGTGCACAAAAGGAAACTTACTATTTTAAAAAAATATTTGTGGCCTGCTAACTTCATGCCAGCAGACCCATTTGAGAAAATCGATTCAATCTTTACACTAGTTAAACTAGCAGCGTTAGTGCTCGTTAGTGTCGCCAATATAAACGTTAGTGCTCAAAGTGTAACAGCTCAAAACGTTGTTTATATTTGAATTTTGTATTAGAATATCCATTCCAATTGTATATTAAATTTTAGAGAGATTTTTTCATTTACGATTTGAAACTTTCATCGAATTGTTTATATTGTTTACATTGTAAGCTATAACGTTTGCATCATAAAAAAATAGACGAGTTTTTGACCGTATTCATTGATTTCAAGATATAATTCAGGTAACGTATTACTTTTGATTTTGATGGGATATTTAAAATTGGTGCTTTATCTGAGTACATCGTTCCCAATTTATTGTCCTCAATCTACCCAAAGTTCTGGATATATCAACACCACATTATTTCTTTACCACATAATACATACAGGTATTTGTATAGGCAAAGTAAAAAAGGTAGGTTTTCTATGACGAGTTAACAATTTGCGGACCAACTACAAGTCAATAGTAAGAAAAATCAACATCATTGGCGTAACCAACGTGGAGGTAACAATGTCAAACCTATACACTGTGAAACATCATACTAACAATTTAGTTAACATTAACATGTCTTTTTGCCCGCATTCAATAGGCAATAATTTACCTAAAATCCCCAAAAGTGTCAAACGTAAAGCGGACTTAGGGCAAGTTAAACGAACTCATTCGAGCACGGCGATTGAAGTGGCCGATGTTAATTAATATTTGGACAATGATTTCCTAAAGGGGAATTTTGGTCAGCATTTGTGTAACTGTTGTTAAGTGCATTTATTTACTGTATTAATCTATAGTATTGAAGGTACATTCTTGCCTTGAGTCTTGAGTATATTGATTATTAGTTAATTAATATTAATGAATTAGGGGTGTTGAACGCTATGCCTGCGGAATGCGACTTTGTGTGTGCAGTTAAATGCCCCTAGCCCCATGGGTATAGAAAATGATTTTTTCCACAAAAATGCATATACCCAACTCAATTTTTCTTTAAATGCAAATGCAACGACACTGCAGGTACTATCTGTAGCCGCTCGCGGTGAAAGTGCTCGATACCCTACGACGCGTCTCGAGTCATCAGATCGATGTAAGGACTCTGTGCCTGGGCCCGTCCCAGCCCATCGCGTTGGTAGACTCCCGCTTACCCTCGTTGTGAGGGTGGGTTATCGCACGGGAGGATACGTGGTCTTGCACTCTGGTATACAGTGTGTCTGTATGGAGGAGAGCCCTGGGCAATTTTTATTGTGCATGTGGGTTATGTATTGCGGGTCCATGCGGGCCCGTTCGTCATAAGGCCCTCTTCATGGGAATTACGTTTTCGGTCTAAGGGCTCCAGGACAAAGTGGGCCGACTGACGTGATAAGATCTTTGTTCCACCATAGTGTAAACTGTAAAGAATAGAATTACACCATGGTTCCATGCATGGGGGTAAGGATTGCGCCGGGGGATACGTTGCCGAGTGGCATATGAGGACCTGGACGTGTGAAGATCCTGTGTTATCGTTAACCCATAACTATTAAGTGTAGCATGTTTGAGGGTAGCTAAGTAGCTTAATCCAAGACAAAGGCATTTTCAACCTTCTTGCTTTCTTCCTTGGAAATGCTTTTTCATGTAGACGATGGCTCGCGCATGGTTTAATTTCCTTCTTCGGTATCCACCTAATGGACCGATTGTTTCAAGGTTGCACGATACTCTTTGCCACAACGACTGGCACAGATTTTACACTGCTTCACCCCGTATACTACGTATGCTCTTTTGCCACTATTTACATTTGTATTTGTAAATATACAATTAGTAAAATCTGAGCCAATCAGCTCGCTTTATCTTACAACACGGAATGGTTTAAATACTTAACTCGCGCTAGTTTATTAAGGTGTTACGTTTATGGCTAAAAGGTTTCTCTTATTTCTTATTATTCATTTATTTTTTTCTGTTGTTGGGATCAGTTTCAGATCGGAAGAAATTTCTATTAATTTTTGTTTATTCAGATATACAGTTTCTTTTAATTTACTTAATGTAAATTAACGTAATAGCAACGCATATAAATTTTGAGCGTGTCACTTTACGCATGCGGACAAACAAAACCATCGAAGGGGAAATGGGAACGAGACAGAATTATTGTGAACGTGGTACGATATACCTACTCCGATGCAATATTACGCTACTTTTTTTATCTATCGCCGCACCGCTACGCTACTGTATTGCACGCCACTGCCGCCATCCATCTACTGCCGCTAAAAGGTAAGTGCGTGCTCAAATTTACGCAAAATTTATTATCTTTCAAACCGCACATTATCTGGTCCTTCGAGCCGGATTTTTATGGAAAATTCTTCCATCTGGATTTGTTCAGTTTTTTTAAACGCGAAAATTATTTAAAATTATTTACGAACGCGCTATTGTTTAAGCCGCAAATGTAACATTCTAACCGCTTATCTTATTCCTGTCAATACACACATAGTCGATATCAGGCATTGGTAATCTCATTTGTTTGATTTTACGAATTTCTGTACCTCAAGCAGGTTCGTATTTCCTGCCTATCATGTCGTCCAATGCAAACAAAATTAAGCAATACAAGGCCTTATGTCAATTAGATGTAAATCGGGTTCTTCAAATCAAACAATTTGCCCAAAATGCAGCCTCTGTTCCTAATACGCATACGCAATTTAGTATGTTG
This sequence comes from Photinus pyralis, assembly GCF_008802855.1. Taxonomy (NCBI): domain Eukaryota; kingdom Metazoa; phylum Arthropoda; class Insecta; order Coleoptera; family Lampyridae; genus Photinus; species Photinus pyralis. The sequence goes on along the minus strand of NW_022170596.1, from coordinate 43,192,353 downwards.
TACAAACAATTAGATACAATAGTTGAAGATTTTCGAAAAAATTATTACCTACAACCTAATTGCGCTTCTTGCTTTACAAGAGGATCCATCGTACGCCGAAGAAGAGGTATTAAGAACTGCTTTCGAGTTTGATGTTTCTTATATTCAAGCCGTTTATTATACCCATGTAGAATGTGAGACAATTCCTGCAAAGATATCGACGCCACAATCGCCTGTCGTTAAAGATTCTACATCAAGAGGCGATAACGTAAAACTTCCTAAAATTGAAATTCCAAAATTTTCTGGAGATATCAAGCAGTTTAAATCATTCATTGACATGTTCAAAACGTTGATTCACGATAAACCCATGCTTTCAAACGTTGAAAAGTTTAATTATTTAGTTTTATCGCTAGAAGGTCCTCCGCTCGCTTTGGTTCAACGCGTAAAGATATCTGACCAGAATTATAAAATTGCGTACGATTCTTTGCTTAAACGTTATGATAATAAACGATTAATAGCAATTGCCCATTTAGAAGCATTAGAAAATGCGCCTGTTGTTACCGATCCCTCGAATTTTCAAAAATTAAGGTCAGTTTTGGATACATTTCTAGAAAATCTTTCCGCTCTCGAAAATTTGGCTTTTCCTGTTAAAGAATGGGATTTTTTATTGTACTATTTATTACGCAAACATCTCGATCAACAGACGATGTCACAATTTCAGTTCGAACAACCTACCGTGTGTGATGAGGTGCCCACTTATGTTTCCCTTGTCGATTTTATTAAAAAAAAATGTAACTCCTTGGACGATGGAGAGGTGATCTTTCTTTTAAAAATAAATATTCTACTACGCTATTTGCTAATAACGCCGATAGCATAACTTGCTGCTCTATTTGTAAATCAAAAGAGCATTTAATTTACTCTTGTCCCGAATTTAGAAATAAAACACCTTTAGAGAGACTTAATGTCGTAAAACAAAACAAACTCTGCACAAACTGTCTAGGGACGCATATTTTTCAGAATTGTCGTTCTACTTAACGACTTGCCGGGCATGCAATGCTCATCATCACTCGCTACTTCATATTTTCAAAAATGCTTCCTCTCTTTCCAGTTCTGCACCGAACGAAAAGAAAGAACCTAACTCTGGTTCTTCGCAATCAAAAGATGTGGTCTCCTTATTAGGCATGAATTCCTCTCCTCGTAACGTATTACTTGCTACCGCAATTGTGGAGATACTGGACTCTCATAGGGTTTATAAGAAGGTAAGAATTCTCCTTGATTCAGGATCGCAGTCAAATTACATTTCCCAGAAATGCGTTAGAAACTTGGGCTTGTCACGCTTCAATTTGTCAGTTTCAGTAAGAGGGTTAGGTAATATGGAGGGAGTAACGACTTGTGGTGGAGTAGCTCTTCAACTCAAACCCGTAGGTCATGCCGATCCAGTGATTAACGTGGAAGCCGTCATTTTACCTAAATTGTGTTCAAATTTACCGCACCACTTAATTGATAGTTCAGATTTCACCCATCTCAATAACATTAAGCTTGCAGATGAGAAATTTTATATACCTGCGACTGTTGACGTGCTCATAGGAGCGGAACTCTTTCCATACATATTAACACCCGGTAAAATTTTTGGGAGTTCCAGCTGCCCTAAACACTATTTTTGGTTTTGTTATTTTAGGTCCAATTAAATCGATATCCGATAATTTATCTGAAAATCTCCCCGCAACTTCGGATTTTGATGCGCTCTCGATAGATAATTCAATAAAACGCTTTTGGGAGTTAGAAGATATCCCAAAAACTCATATTTTATCACCGGAAGATACCCTTTGTGAAAAGATATCTGAAACAACTCATTATAGGGACAAAGGTGGTAGTTACATTGTTAATTTATCCTTTAAAGATACCGAGCCCTTGTTCGATTTTGACTCCACACGCAGTACCGCCTTGACCAGATTTTATTCGTTAGAACGACGCTTGTTGAGTAACCCTGCAATCTACGAACAATATTCCAAATTTTTACAAGAATATTTAGATTCTAATTACATGGAGAAGGTAGATAGTAAACTGGAAAATAACGCAAGCAACTTTAATCGCATTTTCTATTTACCGCATCATTGTGTTTTAAAAAAAAACACCATTTCAAAGATTAGAGTGGTGTTTGATGGGCCCGTTAAAAATTTACAAGGAGTGTCGCTAAACGATACATTATTGGTTGGCCCTAAGCTGCAAAAGGACATAACTTCGATTTTATTAAATTTTAGATTACACCCTATTGTGTTAACTGCCGACATTCGACAAATGTTTCTACAGATTCTTGTACATTCCAAACAGCAAGACTACCAACGCATTTTATGGCGTTTTTCTCCTAATGAAGAGGTATGTGATTACCGTTTAAAACGTGTTACCTTCGGACTTTCCGTCTCGCCCTTTTTAGCAAATAGGACTATCTTGCAACTCGCCCAAGACGAACGTTCTAAGTTTCCATTAGCTGCTACAATTTTAGAAAATGATGTTTACGTTGATGACATTGTCACTGGATGTTCATCCATTGACGAAGCAAAAACCCTACGCGACCAATTAATAGGTATACTCAAAACCGCAAATTTTGAACTTAGGAAATGGGCCACAAACTATCCAATTTTATTAAAGGACCTTCCACAATCCCATCTCCACACAGAATCATTTGATTTCGAATCAAAGCTAGAATCTTCTATTAAAATATTAGGGCTTCAATGGCAACCCTCAAATGACGTTTTCTTTTACAATGTAGAACCATCTCTTCGTGTATGTACAAAGCGTACAGTTATGTCAGATATTGCGCGAATATTTGATCCTTTAGGCCTTCTTACTCCTATTACAGTTTACGCTAAGATTTTCATGCAAAAGATTTGGAGTTTAGGTCTACAATGGGACGATGTTCTATCAAAAGAAATATCCGAAAAATGGATACGATTCAAGACAGAGTTGGCATTAATTAAATCCATGCAAATTCCACGTTACATATTAGGGGATGGCGGAGTCAACATTGAAATTCATGGGTTTTCAGACGCTAGCGAAAAGGCATACGCCGGCGCAGTTTATATACGTATACAGCAACCCAATCTTTACTATAAAACTAGCCTAATTTGCGCTAAGTCTAAAGTAGCACCGCTTAAAATTATTTCAATTCCGCGGCTAGAATTGTTGGGAGCCGTTTTACTTTCAAATTTAATCACGTTAGTAGTAAAATGTAATTCCAATAAGTTCACAATTTCGCGAATATACGCTTACACAGATAGCTCGATTGTTATTAGTTGGATTCAATCGTCTCCACATAGGTGGAAATCCTTTGTCAGTAACCGTGTAACACACATCCAAAAGCGAATTGCTCCATGTAATTGGTACAAGATTAATTCTGCGAACAACATTGCAGATTGTGCGTCACGTGGTTTACTTCCAGCAGAGATGACACAATTTTCAGAATGGTTTTCTGGTCCTCACTGGTTACAACTAGACAAGAAATGCTGGCCGTCCTCAATAATTAATACGGTGACCAATTCCTCAGACATTAATACTGACTTATTGGAGGCTAAAGTTTGTTCGTTCGCAACATTTAATTCTCCCAATTTTATTGGTGCACTTATTGACAAATACTCAACGCTTTCAAAGATCAAACGTATACTTGCCTATGTTTTAAGATTTATACATAACTGTTGTTTTACTAGCAAGAGGAAACAAGGTGCTCTCTCTCTTGCGGAACTCACAGAGGCTATGCACGTGGCGAGTAAATATGTGCAATCAATAACATTCCAAGCTGATATCCAGATCTTACAAAACGGAAAAGATCCTTCCAAGGTTTTAAGAAAACTCAACGCTTTCCTCGATCAAGAGGGCATACTGAGAGTGGGTGGCCGCATTAGAAACTCCTCTTTAGGATTTGATCGAAAGCATCCGATTATTTTGCCCAGAACCTCCCGTTTTACTCAACTACTTATTGAGGAATTTCATAAAACTTTTCTTCACCCAGGCGCCCAAACGCTCCATTTTCTCATTATCCAGCACTTCTGGATCTTGTCAGCAAGACGTGCTATCCGTTCAATAATATCAAAATGTCATACGTGCTGGAAACAATCCCCTACAACATTTCAACCTCCAATGGGCGACCTCCCTTCGTTAAGGGTTTCTGAATTCAAGGCCTTTTCCTGTGTAGGCTTGGACTATGCTGGTCCCTTCCAAATTACATTAGGAAAATACAGAGGTGCGAAACGCCAAAAGGCATATATATCAATTTTCGTTTGTTTTGCTACAAAGTGTATTCACTTAGAACTAGCGTCGGACTTGAGTAGTGAGGCATTTATAGCTGCGCTTAGGCGCTTTATTGCTCGTAGAGGAAGATGTTCAATAATCCACTCCGATTGTGGTACCAATTTTGTAGGCGCTAATCGTCAAATTTTAAAATTATTCCGACAAGCCGCGGATTCAGAACGCATAGAATTTAAATTTCACCCTCCAGGTTCTCCTCACTTCTCAGGTCTAGCTGAAGCTGGGGTAAAATCTGTTAAAACACATCTCAATAGGTTCATTGGCGAACAAATACTCACCTATGAAGACTTCTATACATTGCTAACGCAGATAGAGGCCCTATTGAACTCGCGCCCCCTTTACGCTACTAGCAATGACCCAAATGATGTTTCGGCCTTGACACCGGGACATTTTCTTACCTTGGAGCCGTTAAGTTCAGTTCCTGACCCTAACTTATCTCATTTAAAATTAAATACTTTAAGTAGATGGCAACTGCTGCAGAGTCTTCATAGACATTTTTGGGATAGATGGCGAAATGAATATCTACATACATTACAACAAAGAGGGAAATGGTTAAATTCCCCACAATCGATTGCTCAAGGTGATCTTGTGTTAATCAAAAATGAAAATACTGCACCCTTGCATTGGCCTTTAGGACGCATCATTAAACTGTATTTTGGTAAAGACAATGTAGCTAGGGTGGCTGAGGTACGAACGATGCGAGGTATCTTAAAAAGGGCTGTAGTCAAACTATGCCCTCTGCCAATGCCTGACAATTAGTTTTAATTAATTTCATATTAGAGGTACATAATCATTTGGGGGGGGGGGGGGAGAATGTTACGTTTATGGCTAAAAGGTTTCTCTTATTTCTTATTATTCATTTATTTTTTTCTGTTGTTGGGATCAGTTTCAGATCGGAAGAAATTTCTATTAATTTTTGTTTATTCAGATATACAGTTTCTTTTAATTTACTTAATGTAAATTAACGTAATAGCAACGCATATAAATTTTGAGCGTGTCACTTTACGCATGCGGACAAACAAAACCATCGAAGGGGAAATGGGAACGAGACAGAATTATTGTGAACGTGGTACGATATACCTACTCCGATGCAATATTACGCTACTTTTTTTATCTATCGCCGCACCGCTACGCTACTGTATTGCACGCCACTGCCGCCATCCATCTACTGCCGCTAAAAGGTAAGTGCGTGCTCAAATTTACGCAAAATTTATTATCTTTCAAACCGCACATAAGGTTTTCCTCATTTAGCATCGGTAACGGGTAGACATATTTAACAAATTCTCCTCGCTTTCTTGACAATGACCCGCTTCATTTACTCATCCGGAATATCCATACGTAAAGCAGTATCTTATTCTATTTACATTAGCTGAAATAAAATTGAAATCTAACCGCGCTTGTTACTTTATATTGGTAATTTCCTTTTAGCTTAAACTTGGGTATGAACATTGAATAAAAATTCAATGGTATGAATAAATGAAATAATTAATCTCCTTGCAATGCGTAAAATATACAAACGTTCTCACAAACTTTTCGTTGTGTATCTATTTTAAATCGCATTTTTATTAAAGTGTAATTTTCCGTGCATACGGAAGTCTGGTTACAGGTTACAGTCACATCAACAACGGAGTGTCGGAGGAAGTCTTTACAGAGGGCAACTGGATCGTCTGGAAGAAACATATCAATCCATTGGCGCAGTGAAAACTTGTAAGTGTGAATATTTGAAAACTGTGTGTCGAAGGAGGCTACCTTATAATATAATTTAGTAAGCTATTTCGGTAAAAAACGCCAATTTTACACGAGCATTACGACACTTTGCATCCACCTCTGTCTTTATATGACAATGCTTGAAAGATGATATTAGACCATACGCCCTGTTTAAAATTCGAATCTTTCGAACAATTTGACTCCAATGTAGGTACATTAATACTATCTAATACAGTACATACTTATACATTTCCAAGGGGCCATTATGACTTACAGGGCAGGTGGTAATCGCCCCCCTACCTCCCGGGCCAGTCCGCCCCTGAGTTCTTATTTCTTGAATGTATTAGTAAGTTAAACAGAATTGGTTTTAATTTACGCGAGACAAGCTACCTAATATTTTTTGTGAAAACTGCCAAATACAGGCGATCTGACTATTCATTGTTTTAATTAATATCCCCCAGAATGAGTGATTGATGAAGCAAGCTTCGAAATTACTGAGCTGCCAAGCGCGGCTTTATCGCAAATTTAATACCTGAAATTTGAAAACTCGAGCGAACAATAAGATCTAACATACGACTGTTCTAAGAATGGCGGGCGAACAAAAATGTTGCGTGGCTTAAATAAAATACTAAAAAGTGCTTCTTATTAAGAATTCTCACATCACATCCTTTATAGTTTTGTATGGTTGGTTCTCCTTTTATCTGCCCATTCGTGGGTATAACTTTAGCATTGAATAACAAACTCTTAGTTAAGATCCCCAGATGCTTTTCATAGCCTTTAATTTTTGTTCGTCAGTCCCTCCGTCCGTCCGTTCGTGTGTGCTATAACCCAGTGGCATAACTTCATTTTAAGGACACCTCTTCAAAAATATTTGGGGGCCCTTTCCCTTCCGTTTAATTTAACCACTTGGATTTGTAATGACAACCATCTTAAAAATATATAAATGAAAGTTCACTAGAAATACACCCCCGAAGATTCGGATTCTTTAATAAAGATAGCACCTTCATATCGATCTTCTCACGTTATTCAACTCTGAGCTTTAAGAAAACTTGATAGTTAGGGCTAGCTGCAGGAAATTGATTGATGAATTTTAGCCAATTTGTTTCTTCGCTCTTCAGCGGGTTTTTTTGCTTTTCTCTTGGAGGTTCCACTATGGTATTTTAGTCCATTCTGAGCTGCCTGATTTCAAAATTTCAAACGACAAGTACCGTTGGCGTATCTACAGACGCCGCTGGAGATACAACATTTAAACTCATTTAGTTTGATTAGCTATTTCAATTCTTTGTGTATGAATCTGCCTTTTTCGAATGTCGCTAGCTGTTTCGTGCCGAGGTAAATGTTAGAGTGTTAAAATTATTTAGCGGCATTCATCTCGAAATACAACTTCAGTCTAAGGTTACCGTATCCAGGACCTTCAGATACCTCCTGGACTGCAGAAGGTCCCGCTAATTAACAAAGTGTTTCATGTACCATATGTAAGTAGACTTCGGAATGTTATTTTTCACAAATGGGAAATGAGTGGAGTTGCTTTTAAATCTATTGGAGCTGGTTACTTTTGAGCATATCAAATTTCGTATCAGATTAAGGTCAGATTTAGATTATTAAAATTCAAGAGTTACTTCCTCGGATTGTTAATTTTTGTATATTGTAGATATTTTTCAGATATATTTACCCTCTGTGAACAATGATTCGGAATTTTCTTTTTTTGTCCGATGAGTTCTAGGGGAACAAGGCTTTAAATGCATTCTGTCTAAATTTGTAGGAACTCTTTTGGCTTTTTGATTCATTTTACATTTTTGATCAATTATTTAATAAACTCTCTTTTGCTTTTCCAATTCATTATGTGTGTGCCTGTGCGTTCTACCTGTGGTTCTACCTTTCCGATAGTAAGTTTGGGTACGAGTGAGCGCGACCTAGTCTTTCAAAACGTAAAGAATCTGGCCATTGTTGAGTGCGAGGTTTGAAATACTACGCTAGTCAGCTAGTGTTCGGGTTTTTCCCGCAATAATAGCAAAATAATAAGCAACAATGTTAACTGTGGTGAAATCGGAAAAAAAACGTGTTTCGTATTCACTAATGTCACACAAAGTATACACGATATAGCTTTTTTACGAACGTTTTATCTCTACCTTTAGTAACGCAAAATATGTAAATAATTCAATAATAATTGAAGAAGTTCGGGACATTTTCAGTTTTGTTCAGAATTTTTTAAAAAACGAATTCCATTTTTTGTACATTTTTGCCGGGGCCTATTTTAAGTCGGGACCCGTACTTATTGCGTACCTTTGAGACATTGTACCTAGTTAAGCCACTGGCTGTAACTCTTTTTAGTGTCTGATCGTGTTGGTATACGGGTACTGTGGATATTAAGGTAGGGCGCTATTGATTTTCAGGAAGCATTTTCAAATGTGGAAAAATTCTACACCGATCAATTATTACATTCTCTATATCTAGGTATACGTTATGGTTTTCGTGTTATTTAAGGTTTTCCAAAATGACCGTTATATGCATAATTTTTTAGGAGGCCTTGAAACGAGCCTTGAAACAAACGCACATATTTGTTTATGGTTATAATTGTTATCATTCCTTGTTCATGGTAGTTTATAGCACTAAACTAGGCATGAAAAAATCCTATTTATCTTAGTCAATACAAAGTTAAATATAGATGAAATCAAAAACAGAAACAGGTCATGAGAACAAATGACAAAATAAAAAACAAACATTAATTGAGGTTTTGTTTTACCTCTCGAATTCCTACTCCATTTTATCGATTTTATCAAAAGCTCTTTTCACCCTAAGTTCCAGCTTACACTATGATTCCAGTCTTCACGAGAAGCAACAGGTATAATTTTGTTTTTTATAAGACTCCACACTTAGTTCCTGACAGGGCGTGTCCGAAGGGCGCTAGAAATTTAGAGTGTACATTCTCATGCAAAATTTTATTCTTTAGTAAATAATAAATGAGTAAGTGCTTGTTTACAATGAACGTATACGTAAGAAATACATAAAACTTAAAAATTTCGCAAAGTTGAACTGTATTATACAGTCTGTATAGAAACATACGAAGGTGTTTACAAGGGACGTATTTTTTATGTACGTAACGTAAGCGATATGTAAGTCTTGCGCACAGTCGCAAAAGTTGAAAATGTTTCAAAGTTACGTACGGTCAAAGTCCAAAGATCATACTACTATGATCTTTGGTTTATTGTAAACAGCGAAGTCAATTTACGGAAATAATACGAATATGTACGAGTTACGTTTTATGAATTATTTACGTATACGTTCATTGTAAACAAGTACATATACGTAAATATTTCATAAAACGTAACTCATACATATTCGTATTGTTTCCGTAAATTGACTTCCCTGTTTACAATAAACCTAAGATCATACTACTATAGTAGTACGATCTTTGACCGTACGTAACTTTGAACCATTTTCAACTTTTGCGACTATGAGCAAGACTTCCATACCGCTTACGTATACGTACGTAAAAATTACGTTCATTGTAAACACCTTCGTATGTTTCTATACAGTTCAACTTTGCGAAATTTTTAAGTTTTATGTATTTCTTACGTATTCGTTCATTGTAAACAAGCACTTAGCCACGCGCTATATGGGTTCGATAACATCAAGGGGAAACAGTAAAATTATTCATTTTAATTTTATTTTTAGTCGATAGTCGGAAAAATGGCATATTATTGTTTTGTTTATGTCATCACAAAGCATGTGATTTCCGTACTGTACGGGAATCTTAATTCCTGTACAGTACGGGAAAATATCTATATTCTTGTGAGCATGAAAAAATAAAAGAACAGTTATACACGCAAATGAATAGTTTATTGCCTATTAATATGTACATTAATAGTACAATTATTGCAAGTTCCAATCAAATTTGATAGTCCAGTCAATGTCGACTCTACTTCATAATTAATTGAAGAAGTGGACTCCGTATTTGTTTTGGAGATGGTGCTAGTAGAGACGCCAACATTGCTTGCACCCTTACACTGAATATGTGCGCCAGAAATTGAAGTAACTATTCTCTCTGCCACATCCATTTTATTTTTTAAGGATTCTTCTATATATCCTTCCGCCACATTCGACGATTTCCAACCGCCGTGACGTTTTAAAACAGTCAAATCTGCACCATTATCTACCAAAATTGTCGCAGATGTCCTTCGAAAACAATGTCCCGTGTAAAGGTTTGCATCGGACAGTTTCAAAAAGTTAGCAACGATTTGTGGAATGCTGGCAAATGTATGCACCCCCACTACTTGCTTAAATCCTTTACCATTATGGTATTTGAAGAAAAACCTATTGCAGTGAAAATTGGATGGTCGAACGGCTGCATATTTACGGTATGTTTCTAAATAAGTGTCGTTTACTATAAACGACCGTGGTTTATTGGTTTTGTTGCATGGAATCTTCACCAGTAGTTGTGAACCCAAATCCTCAATGTCCGTAAGCTTTATGTTACATAACTCCTCTCGCCGACAGGCGCCATAAATTCCGAAAATTACCACAACCTAAAAAAATTAAATTATAATCTTCAGGCCTTTCAATTAAAATCTTACTTTAGCCATGAGGTAAGTATCATCTGGAGCGTTCATCATAAATTCTCGGATTTGTTCGTTGGTGAAGACTTTCGACTTCTTTGCTTTGTAACCCACGGATTGCTTTTTCAAATATGCTCGCAGTTTGTTATATGAAGTGATGTCTACATTTTGCTTTAACATAAGAGTGGCCTTCAATGGAGTAATTTGCCCAAAGTGTTGAGGGTTTCATCTTTTTCGACAAATCAAGAAAATATCCGAGTACCACATTTTCCGAAAACGAATAAGTCCCTTTACTTGATCTATATTCCATAAAACGTTGATAAGCATTTTCATACTTCTCCCTCGATTTAGTTGGCAACAGATTAAGAGTAGCTTCATTGACTGCCTCCAAAACTTCAGGTGGTGTTCCACAAAATAAATCTTCATCAAAATTACCATCGATATCCATTTTATATTAATATTGCACATCAACTAATTATAAATTCACTCAAACGAAAAAATTTTTGATTTGTTTACGTCATGTCCATGGTAACGTTCAAACAATGCATGCTCGGAAAACAAACTTGATGTTTGCATTTATTAATTACTGTAAATAAAAAAAAGGCGCCGCCCGGGTTCGATCCTCGCACCTATCGCATACAAGCCTAGACTAATGACATTAGACCAAATGACAATTGGTGAAAATTAAATTTAGTTTGAAATGGTATATTTGGTGTTTTAACTATTGGCTATCGACTAAAAAATAGTATGTACAACACGTAGGAAAAGTATATTCCTGGACTCTGATAGTTGTAAGCCTCGGCTAACGCCTCGGCTTACAATCACTATCATCGTCCAGGAATATGCAACTTTTCCTACTTGTCATACAATCTACTAATTCTACAAAACGTAAATACATTTAAGATGTTAGATTTTGAATACAATTTACAATTCTGATGCACTTCTGCTGTCTAAATATGGACAGTTATTGAATCAATCACATTGAAATTAATAACACTCACATTGACTAAATTAACACAACCTTTAACTTTTTTCATTCATTATCGTCACTTGACCGCTAATCTTCATTGGAACTGTCGGTGTTCATAATAAATTATACATTGTCAATAAATTCATCTGTCGTAGGAATGTTATTTGCTTCTAACCAAGAACGTTTTACTTCTTTACGATTATTCATCGCTGGTGGCTTATTTATTTGAACACTATGGTACGGAGCGTTATCCATAACTACAATTGATTTTGCTGGTAAATTTGGTATAAGCTGCTGATTTACTGTGCGGCTTAAATATCAACAAACCATCTTCTACAAAACCAGAACGACCACCAGTATGGACTATGATGTATGTACCTCTGACCATTAATTTTAAAACACCTTGTAGAAGGGCGATCAAAAATTAAATCATTCGCATGTAGCATCATATCAGTATTGTTGATTCTGAAAGACTTTTTGAAATTTTAGTCAACGGAGCCATAGGTACTGGGCTCTAAAGAAAAGCAGTCAAACGCGGTCAAATATCAAAAACTTTGAAAAATCTTGAATAACTTGAAAACCTTTAATGCTAGGTATAGGGAAATTTGGTATCAAACGACGTAGATTTTCATGTAGATTTCGAAAATATAGGGCGTTCTATTTAAAATAAAGAAAAAGTGAAATGATCATAATAATATATCTTCTTTCGATAGGTACCTAGATAATGAAAAACTGTGGTGGTAACTGGTATGAAAATTTTTAGATTTAAATTATTAATGGAAGTCTAATAAATACGTTTAGGTAACGGTTTGTATGAAACAGCCTGTATATAGATTATTTTCTTCATGTAGTTAAATAGCTATGGTTACTGCCCCTCTGTCAACGATTAATTTTCAAACGTCAAAATTTTACCACGGTTAAAAATGTGTCAAAATTTCATCGCTTCTTATTTATAGTATCAAATATCAATTATTATTGTTATTAGACTACCGTAAACTTGCTGTTGTTTAGACACAAATTTGTCACTTCAAACAAGTCTACCTAATGTGCTAATATCGAATGTACATCTCTTGCGCCGTGCGCGATGTTCAGTTTCGGTGCAAATCCTTTCGCAAATATCGAAACCGCTGTGAATATTTATTCAGAAAATAATCATGCCGAATATCCCGCGTGTAAAACGCGAAAGAGCAAAATGTACCCAAAATTATTCTTTACACATGAATTTGAAGTTTCTAAAATCTTTCAAACGCATTATCTTGATGCCGAAAGTATACATCACATGCACATTTGACCGCGACTGACTAAGAGCATTATTTCGATGCCCAAAACATGAATTTGATGCATTTTTGGCGACCACCACCACCATTGAACTATACGGGGTGTCAATTTTAAAACTTGCAGTCGGCCATATTTTCCAAACTAAAGAAGATATTGAAAATCGCGAAAACCGTTTCGGGGGTACGGGGGGGAACCACAGAATTATGTTAATGATGACAACCCCAGACTCCTAACCTCCCTCACCCCCACTTCAAATCCTAATGGCAACCCGTAACTTGTGCACATCGGTTGCAACCTATAGAAAATGCTTTTTCAGTGGTACCAATAAAGTCAATATTAATTAGACAATTTTGCATTAAGCAATCTTGGTTGCTTTCTTTTTTTATTGATAACAGATCCCGATTCTTCGAATTTAGCCACCAAATCTTGAACATAGGCATCGCCTAATTTTTATTTTTTTTGTTAATTATTAAATTTTTGTTAAATTGTTAAAT
>NW_022170596.1:43172672-43178967 GCF_008802855.1 Photinus pyralis | reverse complement strand
ATAATAGTTATTTACATATGAGTATGGTAAATCAAGGTTTACGTTAACGAGTGAGATGTTTACTGCCGAAGCGTAGCTGAGGCAGGAATTTCGAAACGAGTAACGTTAACTGATTTAACATACAAAAAATGTAAAACATTTTATTTCATACTGCTCTATTTCTATTAAAATACCATTTTGATTAGAATGTTGTAGGTACACATTAAAATAAAAGCAAAAGTCGATCACTTGATTTCTTTGATCTGACAGTAGTTTGACAAATATCAATATCAATCAAATATCACGTTTAGATGGATGTCAGTTGCGGTTGCTAGGCAAAATTTCCAGTCTGGTAAAAATTTTCAGTCTGGTAAAATACGATTTACCAGACTCAAATCAGTCTGGGAAAGCGGCGATTACTAGATAGTATGAAATATAGTAGATTGTATGACAAGTAGGAAAAGTTGCATATTCCTCGACGATGATAGTGATTGTAAGCCGAGGCGTTAGCCGAGGCTTACAACTATCAGAGTCCAGGAATATACTTTTCCTACGTGTTGTACATACTATTTTTTAGTCGATAGCCAATAGTTAAAACACCAAATATACCATTTCAAACTAAATTTAATTTTCACCAATTGTCATTTGGTCTAATGTCATTAGTCTAGGCTTGTATGCGATAGGGGCGAGGATCGAACCCGGGCGGCGCCTTTTTTTTATTTACAGTAATTAATAAATGCAAACATCAAGTTTGTTTTCCGAGCATGCATTGTTTGAACGTTACCATGGACATGACGTAAACAAATCGAAAATTTTTTCGTTTGAGTGAATTTATAATTAGTTGATGTGCAATATTAATATAAAATGGATATCGATGGTAATTTTGATGAAGATTTATTTTGTAGAACACCACCTGAAGTTTTGGAGGCAGTCAATGAAGCTACTCTTAATCTGTTGCCAACTAAATCGAGGGGAAGTATGAAAATGCTTATCAACGTTTTATGGAATATAGATCAAGTAAAGGAACTTATTCGTTTTCGGAAAATGTGGTACTCGGATATTTTCTTGATTTGTCGAAAAAGATGAAACCCTCAACACTTTGGGCAAATTACTCCATGTTGAAGGCCACTCTTATGTTAAAGCAAAATGTAGACATCACTTCATATAACAAACTGCGAGCATATTTGAAAAAGCAATCCGTGGGTTACAAAGCAAAGAAGTCGAAAGTCTTCACCAACGAACAAATCCGAGAATTTATGATGAACGCTCCAGATGATACTTACCTCATGGCTACAGTAAGATTTTAATTGAAAGGCCTGAAGATTATAATTTAATTTTTTTAGGTTGTGGTAATTTTCGGAATTTATGGCGCCTGTCGGCGAGAGGAGTTATGTAACATAAAGCTTACGGACATTGAGGATTTGGGTTCACAACTACTGGTGAAGATTCCATGCAACAAAACCAATAAACCACGGTCGTTTATAGTAAACGACACTTATTTAGAAACATACCGTAAATATGCAGCCGTTCGACCATCCAATTTTCACTGCAATAGGTTTTTCTTCAAATACCATAATGGTAAAGGATTTAAGCAAGTAGTGGGGGTGCATACATTTGCCAGCATTCCACAAATCGTTGCTAACTTTTTGAAACTGTCCGATGCAAACCTTTACACGGGACATTGTTTTCGAAGGACATCTGCGACAATTTTGGTAGATAATGGTGCAGATTTGACTGTTTTAAAACGTCACGGCGGTTGGAAATCGTCGAATGTGGCGGAAGGATATATAGAAGAATCCTTAAAAAATAAAATGGATGTGGCAGAGAGAATAGTTACTTCAATTTCTGGCGCACATATTCAGTGTAAGGGTGCAAGCAATGTTGGCGTCTCTACTAGCACCATCTCCAAAACAAATACGGAGTCCACTTCTTCAATTAATTATGAAGTAGAGTCGACATTGACTGGACTATCAAATTTGATTGGAACCTGCAATAATTGTACTATTAATGTACATATTAATAGGCAATAAACTATTCATTTGCGTGTATAACTGTTCTTTTATTTTTTCATGCTCACAAGAATATAGATATTTTCCCGTACTGTACAGGAATTAAGATTCCCGTACAGTACGGAAATCACATGCTTTGTGATGACATAAACAAAACAATAATATGCCATTTTTCCGACTATCGACTAAAAGAATTTTACATGTGAAATAGATTTTTCCCCCGCAACTTCGGACCTACGTTGATGTATATATATGATAACGGAAACCATGCGTACATGAACTCATCGGCACAGTATACGACGTTAGTGACTTGGCGCATGCATCGATCGGTACGCGAAATAGCAGAGTGTGAAATCAACGAAAAAAAAGTTAAAGAACAATACTTATATTCCGATGGGGGCCAATCTAAACCATTCAGGGACACATAGAGACACATAAAGATTTCATAAAAATCCGTCCAGTCGTTTAGGAGCAGTTCAGTCTCAAACACACGTACAGAAGAATGTCCACCAGTTTATATTTTTATATGCTGTGGACGTTGTAACAAAAATGGGCGTTATGACCAAATTTAAAAGTGGAGGTTGTGACCAGTGCACATCGTTTCCTAGTCCCAAATTAAATTAGGTTCTTATTATTTTTACGTTCAACGCTTACTAATTTCGCATCCATTCCATTTAGGTATGTACGTGTGCTGTTTTGGAAAAGAAGAGGCATGTTAAAATAGCAACTTTAACAATATAGAAAGAAATTTATAGATCGACTAAGCATCGACGTCTCTAAAATTGTTCTTTTAGTGCACTTTGGAGAATTAGTAGAAAAGTACAAACTCGTACTTTTATGGCCGCAGTATTATGTGTAACGAATTACCTACACTCGACGTCAAAAGCATGCAATATTTGCACGCACATTTAAAGGTTATCGAGTCATATTTTTATACTGAAATAAATATTGAGCCAACTTACTACAGATTTGGTTGTATAATGTGCACCTATCTCATTTTTTCCTGAAGTACAATGTAATTTAAATGAAAGACTATTAATCATATACCTACCAAAAGGCTGGCCAAAATACTGCAGCAATAACGCTTAATTACTTATACTTTGTCAGTGTATCGCGTATTGGTTGGGTGACCGCGACGGTACATCATTCAAGTAATTAAAGCTAAAAGCACAAGGGATGATTTTACAAAAAGCTAATTTTCTATTTACCACAGTGATCGTGAACTGTGCACGCAACATTTTGTTTTATTTTTCTTCTTACATATAACATCTGGTATAAAGAACAGAAAAATATCAAATGATAACTTTTCTTTCCATAAAGACAACAAAGCCTTAATAAGCGATCGCTTCTTATATCTAAGTGGCCCGAGGCTGATATAACAAATATTGTAACGTTACACGTATATACCAAAAAATCGATACGAATATTGTTATTAAATGGTGGATAACGTCTTGAATTACTCCAAGTTTCGTTCCATTGTTTGGTATACCCGATCTGAAGTTTAGACTAATTCCTGTGCAGTTCGCTGTTGGTTTATTTTTTCATGGCGGTTCATGAATCTAATCCAGCGGATTCACCTTAATGAATTTTATTTTAAGAAGAGTGGATTAGGTAAGTCACTGACTCAAGACTCTGGGGTGACCCCCTCCCGGAATAATGGGGTATTTGGTATACGGTACGCGACAACTCGGCGATGGTCAACTCGGCGATACCAGCTCGGCAATGGTCAACTTCCGATGGTAAACCCGGCGACGGTCAACTCGGTGACGCCAACTTCGTGAAATTATATAACTGTTATTGCTCTTTCGTAGTCAACATCATAATTATGCTGCCTGCACCTTCCTTACATTTTCTATGAATGTTCATAATGGGGGATGAGTAATCCCAGAACCAAAGGCTAATTGTAGCTTACGATGACATGCTTCGGCGAAATTATTTATTCTATCTCGTCTATTTAAAGTCCGAAAATAAACGGACCAAACCGCCCATGGAAAGGTTGGTGGCAGTCTGGTCCCATTATTTGTTAGCCGACCGATATAATTATTGCTGAACCATTCTAAAATTGGTTCGAATTCATCTGGCAAATAATTCTCTAATTCACCAATGGCAGTAACCACATCCGGTTCTGGAACAAACGCCAGTGAACTGATCATTTTCGCTTGTAGTGCAAATTCTGGATCAGAATTGTACCGCCCAAGGAGATTGCAGGAAGATAAATGACTTCGAAGATTCTTTACAGGGTGGAAAAAACACCCCCAAATGTATGCTTCAGGTAATCTAATTGCCTATGACAGTGATAGCATAATAATTTTGTGAGTGTTTCGTCGCCGAGCTGACCGTCGCCCAGTTTATTATCGCCGACTTAGAATCGCCAAGTTGGAATCGCCGAGTTTACCATCGTCGAGTTGACCTGCTCCGTTAGTATATACTATCAAAGATTTATAACTATGTTTGGCTAAAAATTGTTGTAGAATTAGCAAAGATAAACACAACAAATTTAAATTCGAATGGTAGTTTCATTCGTCTGAAACGCGTAAATCAAACAGAAATGATTAAAATTGCCAAGAGCCATAAAGTGCTTAATAAAGTATACAGTGATAAATCATTTCAAGAGTAAAGTGGCCTAAGCCTAATAAGGGTTGAGGATTACAATCAGGAAACACTTTGTAAGAGGATTATAGCAGTGTATTCGAAATACAGTTGTACAAGCGGCATTTAATTCTTTAACCAAATCTTTCGTTGCATGGACCGTCCTATAGAACAATTTTTATGTTTGCTAATTATTAGCTACATTCTACGTGCCTTGCTTTCGTTTATACTGGAATTCAATGTGATCCGCAGAAAGACATTTTAAGCAACTCTCAAAATTTAAGCATCTCATGTGCCTATATGCCTCAGTTGCATGGTCTATATCCAGCTGGATTTATAAGGTTGAATTTTACATTTGCAGACGCTGTCTGCAGCCATTGATTAAACTAATCGATGTTGGGGCGAAACAGTTATAGTATTGTTTGAAAACCTTTTGTAGTTGAAGGATTATTAATTACACGGTCTTAACAGATAGCATGTATGTATACGGTAGGTAGGTATTTTCATTTATCTTATCCAAACACGTGAATCGAACACGTATCCAACAATTTAATTATGAGTGCTTTTATCACGTAAACCCCCACTTCGTTTAATTTGAACTTTTTCGTGACGACATACTTTTTCATCAATCCTACTTGATTGGGTATCTACAATTAGAGCGTTTAATTAGCCAATATAAACAACAAAATTATACGTTTAGACAAGATCGAGTGTATATGCTAATTAGGACAATTATATGTAGGTAATTTGAATTTTATAAGTGCTTTCGGGGTTTTAGGTTTCATGTTTATTAAACACGCCTTTTGCAAACTCTCAAAGAAGTTAGATTCGCCTAAAAAAATTCGCTCCAAGTAAACCTTTAAGAAAAATTTTTCGCCGGAAAGTTCACCGCGGTAAATGCATCCAACTTACAACACTTTTTAATATCAAGAATGTGATTCTGCAAAAAATACTTTCGAAAACACAGATGTGATAATTCAGTTTGGTTAGTCATATAACATGTTTGAACTTTTTGTTTGTAAGCTGCCTCAAGTAAATAATCTCATCTGAAAAAAAAATTAAAACTTGGTGTTCCAAGTCAAGTACTTAAGCCTCACATCTTGGAACGCCGTTGATTTAACTCAGAATAGGCGATTTAGTAATCTTGGAAAATCTGTTAGGTACGATTATGCACAATTTGGGAACGTATAGTGCAAAAACCACGACGTAGCCCAATCATATGAGGATTTTCTCAAGAAAAAATTCCCGAAGTTTTTTTCTCAACGATTTTATATGTATTTTGAACCGCTGAATCCAAATTTTCACTTTGTTAACACGCCAGCGGTGAGCTAACTGCGGGAGCCGCAAATAACCGCAAATTATTTGCGGCATTTTTACATTTTCCCCTATAACTCCAAAACGGTACGTTTTAAAAGAAAAACTATTCTATACAAAATTGTAGTCCACAAAATTTTATACATTTCACATGTAACAACCAAATCTGTAGGACTAACCAGACCGCCGCCAGCGGCCGCGCCAAAACGGCTACTTTTCGTGCAACTTTTGGAAAATGCAAAAATAGTGCTCCCACATATCTATTTAATATAATTTTCATTTCTTATCAAGTGGTGGTATTGGTTTTTCATTTACATGGATTTTTTGACTTTGAAAAGTCACATGTGCTAACCGCAAAAGCCGCAAATGAGGCAAAATCATCAAAGTGAAAAAAAACAACAAAC
>NW_022170596.1:43086961-43172572 GCF_008802855.1 Photinus pyralis | reverse complement strand
TTTCAAATTGGTATCGTCGGAAAGATGTTGTAAACGCGCATAACTCCTGCGTGGCGGAATTTTGTTTTTTGTCCTAGGGGAGAAATTATCGACCTTTTGCGAGGCGCGCGCGCGCGTCTTCGAGAGGTAGTCAACTTCGGGCGCCTTTTACCTTCCGTTGCGAATTTTGTCACGCGGTTTAACGTTTCGTAAATCTCGAATCGCTGTCTCTCTTTCTCGTGTCGCCAATAGAAGCTCGAGCAATGAGAAGTGGCCCATAAGTACTATCTTGTGGAAGGTTTTTAGCGAAATCCACCAAAATGTGGGTGTAATATAAGTATGCACCGAAAAAAGAAATGTGGTAGCCTCCGACAAGATCTAACTGATGGTGGAGTCAAATCTTCAAACGCGAATTGCGGGTGAACGGGAGGTTGGAAGTGGGTACCAACAAAGGGAATGTGGTAGCCCGCGAGTTATTGCCACGAATGAAGAAGAACCTCAAGGGAAAGTATTTCGCCCACGTGGAGGAGGTGAAGGGGAAAACGACGGAGGCGCTTGCAGACATCAACGTAGATGAGTTTAACAAATGTTTCGACAAGTGTATTGCCGCTAACGGAGAGTACTTTGAAGGAAATGGAAGGAATTCTCTACAAGTTTAATACACGTTTCAAAAAAAACTTTTCTGGAAACTTTTGGGTACTCCCTCTTATTATAGAAAATAAAAGCGCGCTTGGGTTCGAACCCACGTCATCGACCGTTGTAAATCGAAAAAAGAGCTACGACCGTCTTCTTAATATTGGTTTACCTTTACACTGATATAATATATACCTAATACGTATAAATGATAAGGATAATCTTTATATATAAAACAAAGTCGTGTATGTTACACCCGGTTACACCACTTACAACACAAGAACGGCTGGATCGATTTTTATGATATTTGATTTGTTGGATTGATGTCCGACCCGAATAGTAGAATAACTATTAAAATATAGAAAAAAAAACATGAAAAAAATATAAATAAAATTATTATAAAAGTAATGCATATTTAAATGTACACATTGTAATTTTGCAACAAATCTTCAACATATTCTGAAACGACTTCAACGGATTTAAAATGTGCACAGTGTGATTATACCAGGAACTCTGTACCATACGAAAGATCACGCATCTCCACTATTCATCTTCTATTAATTAGTCTGTTAGTGCGCCACGGAGCCAGTTGGCACCTCTTGCGGGCTCTAATTTAGTCATCTGCGCATAGCCCGCTGTAGCTTTCCTACATGCTAGTAAAGTGGTACCAGTACAAAGCAGTTATTAAATAGGTATATTTCATATATTTAAAATCTACACAGTGTGATTTACTGATTTTGCAATACGCCACCACCATGTCCTGAAACGGCATCTCTTAACTCACAAAACCCCAATGAATTTAAAATGTGCACACTGTAATGGCATATTATATGGAAATGAGGCAATGTCCATGTAGCCATCATACGTGGTTCGCTGGGACTGCTAGTAAATAATAAATAATAAATAATACTTAATAAATAATAAATACTTAATAAATAATACATAAAAGGTTAATAACTATTTATTTATCAAGTGTGACATACGGTTTTTTATCCTCGCGAGAAGAGTTTAATTTCCCACGACTTTGGCATACCATGCATACCGAGCGATAAGAAATAGTCACTTCACTTCCAAAATAGAGAAATTCGTAATTCAATATTTAGAGAACCTATTAAATCTATCATACCGTGTGCTGTCAGGATGCGCGGTATCTGTTGTATTACACAGGAAAGACCTACATCAACTTGTTCAGTGTTCCCTTTTGAAGATTGACCTTTGCGCCGTGTAACACAACATGCATACACCATGCATCTGGACAGCACACGGCATGTTAGATTTCATATTTTCTAAACCTCCATTTTTTGTATATCAACCATATGCATATTTTATGTTGATTGCTCCTTTCAAAGATCATAAAAAAACATAGGCGTTGCATTTGAAAAATGAAAGTTGCATCGATGTTTGGTTTAACCGGAAGTGATTAACCTATAATTGGACCGTATTTTTCATCCCTGTATACGTCCGGCGCATGAATTTCTCATTCAAAATTGTATTCTTATCTTCCACGTTTATGCAAAAAATTGCATTCGAAATCTATGCATGTAGAAAACACTGCAATTTTAGAAATGAGGAATTGCAATTGACGTCATCAAAATACCTTGCTTTAAAATGAAATTTATTAATCATTACCTATATTAGTACCTACAGTTAAATATAGTATTGAAAACGTAAAGATTGACTAATTACGGAAGAGGCGTGCGGTTTTCAAAACTTAAACCTACGTAATCAGCCAAATCTTGGTGTAACGTATTTTGTGTTCACAGGGAAACCATAGCTTGGGTATAATGATAATTGAAGGAAAACATTCGGAGATGGGTCAGGGAATTTTCATATCCGACATCCTGGACGACAGTATCGCCGATAAGGTATACATTTATTATCTTAAAAATTCAACTTTAATTCATTGACGTTGTACAGGCTGGATTGGAAGTGGGGGAGATGATATTAGCAGTGAATAAGGAAGTACTTCTAGGAGCTAACTATGACACTGTAAGTTGATTAGGTAACTTTTGAGTTGTGTCATTCGCTTTCCCTCAATCTCACCGAATGCATCAATTTCTGACATGAAACTGAAAGTATTTTATAATGCATTTTGTTGCCAGGCGGCCAACACTTTAAAACGTGCTGAAGGGGTTGTTACATTAGTATTATCAAATCCAATAAGAAAGCTTGCTTCAAATGATCAAAAAAGGGTTACAATAGACGACCGATCAGAGATAATACCGAACTCAGCGGGTGCAAAGATTTCGTCCACACCTAGAGCTACAACTCCAATTCCACCAATAGGTATGTACTAGGTACAACATGAGGGGTTATTAATTATTGTGTTTTAGACGTTGTACGGCCACCTTCATCGTTAGCGGAACCCATTGTTCCAGGTAAATCCAAATTACATAAGGTACTTATATTATTTTTCTTGTCTTGCGTGCTCAATAATGATCGTGCAATTTTATACTGAATCCTCATTCCTCCTGGGGTTGCCCCATTGCCGATAATCCACTTAAATCTCATTCACTTAGGGAACACGCCACCGAGCTCACGTTAATTAAGTTCGTCTCCTGACGCTAGTCAGTAACCTTCGCTAATGTCTATGATTGATTATTTTAATTAACAACAATCGACTTTAGAGTATTTACTGTAAAGGTTCACTAAATTCACGTAAATCACTGAATGGGCTCCACTGTTAGACGTACAACATCAAACAATTTTTTGTTATCCTGATGAATGCCCTTACGAAAGTAGGCGAAACGTTTAAGTTCAACATTGATACGCTCCCTATCTCGGAAGTCGCTCGCATCTCAATGACACTGGCAAAAATTTTTAATATTACAATTAAATTTAATTTGTCCATGTTTTTGACCTTACATTGCGGAAGTTTGGCCATTACTGTTAGCGATCGGGAAAAAAACTTCTTTATTTATCACAGTGAGTGTATTTGATTCCGTTGTTTATTTGAAAAGAGGCTCTTCGACTCGAAAATGTCCCTTCGCGTATATTTTACCACTCGTACCTTGCTACGAATTAGGCTAACTTCCGCTTTAAGATAAAATGAAGCTTGCAGGGAACTCACTCTGTCACTAATCTGTTTCAATTACCGCGTCCTAACGACGCGATTGAGAAATCACGTTCATGTTTAAAATTTTTTCACTAAAAATAAGACTGTTAACACTTTATCGCTACTTGATTTTTACACACGAGAAAAGCGCAAGATGATAGTACGTAACCGCTCGCAAAATTTGCGCGCAATTATGCGAAAATAACATTCTCACACAAATATCATGTCTTTGAAAATCTAACTTCGTATATCGAAAACCCCCTTACAATCCGGTCTAAAAAAATATTATCTTGAAAATTCGCGGTTGGTTATCGCTTTTACTTCCAAACATATCTTCGATCACGGTCGCTATGAAGCGGTTAATGTGTAAATTTTCCTTTGTTGAACAAAATACAAATTTAAAACCAAATCTTTGAAATGGCAAAGTGACCTCCTGTTACACTAGTATAATGGATAGCTCTTTTGATTTCTCAACATTAGATGATCCGACGGTAAATGCCAGTGCTTCAGAAATGTTCATTCTTCTAGTTTTCAGGTCGGTCTTCAGCTTAACCTCACATGTTTCAAAAAAATTTCCACTGTCGTTCGTATTTATCGTAATAGTTTCTAATTCGCAAATTATCACTGAAATATAAAGGTCAAACTTTAGTTTATAAGAGCCCTGTGATAAATTACAGGGGGTTGACTTAACTGCGCTGGTGGTTCAACGCGAATTTGAATAACAGAACACCATCCATCCTGCGATAAATTACCGGTGGCTGACTTAAGTCAGTCGTCAGTTACAAAATTCTTAGTTGCGGATCGCAACTAACACGTATATCAGGCTTGCACGTGGTGATTCAACGAATCATGAAATTTTCCAGGAAAATAGAATGGACAAAATTAATTTTCTTTCCCCTACTTTCAAGCTAATTTTACAACCCCTCAAAGTCCGATACCTATTAAGTGGACTCGAATAATTTTGCGTGAAATTAAATCGCACCGGCGCCGCCAGCGGCTAGGTTTTTAATTGATGCACACGCCAAAACCACACATTCCATAAGACAATTTCACAGAAAAGAACAAGTTGAAGCGCCAATCGTCTTCATTTCCTTACTCCAATCAAGTGCGTATAAAGGGCATCTATCAAAACCCACCAGATGTTCAGATCAGTTAGTGACTAGGTAATTTTGATTAGCTGCTTTGGTTACGTAAAAGACATGATTGTTACCGCTCGTCAGACTGGCGCTGATAACTTTTCATCATTTGCCAATGACTCACAATAGATATGGACCGCCCAAAATTTTGGAGTAACCAGTCTTTTCATGGAAACACCCCGTATACTTCCTAATACACTTTAGGGCCAATTGCACTGTCAACAATAAGTATCCCTTAAAGTTAAGCATACATAACTTAAATACCATAGCAACGTCTTTAATAATCGTTGCCGTGGATTTTAAGTTCGACTTAACTTTAAGCAAGGCTTAATTTTGTTGGTGCAACTGGGGCTGAAACACTTAAAACTGAGCTACCCTAAATATAATTCGGAAAAAAATAACCACATTCAAGGCCTCCCGTTAAAAATGCCATTGAAAGGCACCGTACTACAGTATCGTATGTCGTTTTAGCGTAGTGGTATAATATATGTACGAACAAAATTATTTAAGACTTAGAGTGTGAAAATTGAAGATCCTGTTTGTCCATATTAGAAGATCCGACAACATGCAGCATAACACCAGGGAAAGAAACTACGATTGAAGTGAAATCAAACAATCACGCTATGGGTCTCTTCCTGGTTGGTGGCAAAGACACGCTTATTTCGGTAAATACTTTGGTGGACACTTTTGGAAAACCTCTCGTTGGTTGTTTTATGGGCACGCTAAATATTGTTTGTTTTAGGATAAAATTATCGTATTAGAAATATTACCTGGTGGTGCAGCCGATAAAGACGGTCGCATACAAGCGGGTGATCAAATATTAGAAGTCAACGGTACTTGCCTGAAGGATGCTACAAATGAAACAGCGCTTCAAACTCTACGCCAAATACTGCCAAAGGTAAATGATAAATGCCATATTTCTTACCATAATTAATGTGATTTCAGATAAAATTAGTTATTTTAAGACCAAAGTCTGCTGAATGTGTTACAATAGAAGCAGATTTAGCTAGAAAGCCGGGTAAAGGTTTGGGATTAAGTGTAATTGGTAAAGCTTCCGGAAAGGGTGCCTACGTGTCCGAAATTGTAAGTACCATTTCATATTTAAGTTTATGAATAGAAACTTTTAAACTAAAACAATAACTTAATTATTAACATAAACTATACAAAAATGAGGGAAAACATTGAACATTTTGGATGTAGGTAGGTATTATTACAATTTTTGGTTCTTTTTCAAAAGCTCAAATTGACAACACCTAAGTTTTAAATGCTAAAGAAATCTGATAAAATAATTAAAGATTGATGATTCTCTGGATATAAAACAGGATTATTACGGGAAGTTTGATTCCACTTTACCCGATGTTCAATTTCGGTAGAAGAGTGAGAAGGTTTTGGGGATTGTGAGAGGCACGCCGTCACTCATGCCAATTGCAGACTGTTCCTCACACCCTCGTAGAGTAATTGAACAAAATGGCTTTCATTCAAAGAATGATTTATTGACAGTGTTTTAACGTTACTTGCATCTACCCTACTCACATTGTATAATAATACTATCCTAACTTTTAACACATTGTTTCAGTCTAAAATCTAACTACAATTTATTACTTATTTATTGTTATGGTGCATCTGTTTAATCTATGATTAAACACGCGATCTTGCATTTGTTCGAAGTTCTGCAGTCGATTTTAGATAGAAATGAGCAAGCACACATTTTTAGACTTTTAGATAAATTATTAGGACTAGAGGGATCCTTATACCTCTACGGAACCGAGAGAAGGAGAAGGGGGCGCTCGTCGAATATTATTATTTTCCGGTGCTCTTCCTATATTTTAAACATTCACAAATCAAAATCACAGCGGGGGACGAAAGTAAATAGAGTATAATTCTACATTTTAGCACCCAGTCCGTTCATATAGGGATTTACACAAAGGGGTGGTTTCTTCGCGCGAAACATTAAAAAAGAGCAGCAAATGAAAAGGAGTTTTCGTGTAGTGTGAAGGTAAAGTTGCCGTAGCTCAGAAAATGTGCGCCGCGAAAGAGTCAATTGTATACTTTTTTCAGATTACTCAGGCATCATAATTTCAAAAAATTCAAAATCACAACCCTCGTCGACATTGTTTTGCATTTTTACATTAATTTCTGTTGGCACAATGGGATAGATCTTTCCTGTGGGGTACATATAACTCTATCTATGGAGGAAGGGGGCAAAATTTCAATCGAGGTAACATGGTCAAATGGTTATGGATCATACAGGGTGCCCATTATGTATGGAATTATAGTATACAGGGTGTTAATTTTAAAAGTTGCAGTCGGCCTATTTTCCAAACTAAAGAAGATATTGAAAATCGCGAAAAACAGTTTCGGGGGTATCGAGGGGGAATGAGAATGACGTTATGAGTGACAACCCCCCATCCTCTCTTAACCCCCCAGCGCCCCCTTCTTCAAAAATCCTAAATGGTAACCCCATACTTGTGACACATCGTTGGAAAGCTACTGAAAATGCTTTCCAGTGGTACCCATAAAGTCAAATATTCATTAAGACAATTTAACAAAAATTTAATAATTAACAAAAAAAAAAGAATTAAGCCAAGATTTGGTCGCTAAATTCGAAGAAACGGAATTTGTTATCAATAAAAAAAAGAAAGCAATTGTCTTTAATGAATATTGACTATTGGTACCACTGGAAAGCATTTTTCAGTAGCTTTCCAACGATGTGTCACAAGTACAAGTACGAGGTTGCCATTTAGGATTTTTGAAGAGGGGGGGGTGGGGGGTTGTCACTCATAACGCCATTCTGGTTCCCTCTTCATACCCCCGAAACGGTTTTGCGTGCTTTTCAGATCTTCTTTAGTTTGGAAAATACGGCTGACTGCAAGTTTTAAAATTGACACTCCGTATATCTCGGTAAATATCGAATGTATATAACGTTTGAAAGTTGTTTAACATTTTATTTCCCATAATAAGCCAACATTCAGTTGTTAGAAATAAATGAGTAACGAAAAACAATTAAATTTTTTAAATGGCAATGCACCTTTTCATTAGACTCATTTGATAAAGATTTTTTTCTCTTTTCTATGATATAACATGTTAGTACCCATAAAAAAAAATTATCATAATTAGATCAATAACATTAACCCAGATACCCTACATCAATATAAAACAAATGAACGCGTACGTTTCTTATTAAACCTTAAAGACAAAACGAAATTAGCAGTACAATGGTTTTCATCGCAATGAATATTCAAAACATCATTAACTGCGAGGCAGTGTCATAACCTATCACAAAAAGCTTGAAATAAAAAATAATTTTTTCTATACGGGTGCTAACGTGTTATGTCATTGAAAAGAGAAAACAATTTAAAAAGCCATTATGCAAACATAATTGACGATAATATTTCCTAATAATATTAATGCTAGTATTAATAACGCAGGCTAATAAATTCAAACAAAATTTAAAAAGAAATCAAATCAGTTTCGTAACAAATGCCAGGACCAGGAAAAAATACCGGTAGGCACGAGTTCCTTACCCCATTCTCTTTCAAATGAGCCGCCTATCGTCGAAGTCTATACAGTTTAATGAAAAATAGTGGAGCGTATACAAATACATACAAATTTTGAAATGGGCATTAGTTTAACTTTTATTCTACATATGGCAGCCTTGGCTAAAACCCCGCCCACTCAAAAATAAAGGCAAAATAAAATAAAATTAAAATAAAACTTTTTATAAATGCTTTCGTAAATAGCATTGCGCATTGTCTACATTAGAAATTTCATTGAATAGCTTCACAAATAAAATATAGAGCATGCGTTAACAGTAATTTTGAATGTCGTTAATTTTACTTATATTCGTAGTGTTTAGATATAAAGTTTCATTTAAATATCTTCATAAATAAAAAAGTTAACATCGCACATGCGTTAAACCACATTTTTGACACTGCGCATGCGCAAAACAAAAAATATGGGTATGCACGGAATCCTTTCAAAAGGGTCCTATATCTCCAAAATCGGTTCGGTGGTTTAGGAGTACGTGTGACGGACAGACGGGCGGACATCAAAATGCAGCCAATAGCGATTTTTCACTTTGAGGAAAATACGCTAAAAATCTCTATCAAATGCGCCTAATGAAAGTGTGCATCTCTATTTAAAAAATTCAATTGTTTTTCGTTATTCATTTGTTTTCTGAAATAAAAACAATGGAATCCTGCCTTATTATGGGAAATAAAATGTTAAAATTTTGTATACAGTCGATATTTACCGATATATACTATATTCCATACATAATGGGCACCCTGTATGTTAAACACTCGTTCAACTTTAAACGCTCGCATTTCTCGAACGGTAACAAATAGAACAAGAGTACTATCGGCCAAGATACGTGCACGTTGGTCCATCCAAAGAGCGGTCACTGTGCCATGTCGGTGTTTGGCAGGCTTAGGAAAGAGGATTACACGATTGGTGGTTTATACTCGAGACCTCGTAAAGAAGGACTGTAGGTAGCGAACACTGAACGCCCGAAACGGGTCATGTCGAGGTTTTTGAATCGCTTAGATTCAAACTCGCCTTCCTTTTCACTCGTCGATCTTATTTCTGGCCCCAAAAACAATTATCTGTTTACAATTTACGTATACCGGGTGAAGTATTGAAATGCAAATGCTATTTTCAGATAAGTAGTTAAGAGCAAATTTTTTAAAAACGTTGGAATAGATCAATTTTGTGTTCGAAGGTGATATTGAAATGCAACTTCCTCACTGATGTCTTCATACCTTAGCGTTAGGCCTACCTACAACCCATAAAATTAGGGTAAGTGACATATTTGGTTTGGAAAGGCCTTTCCTTCCTAGAATATTATGGGTCATTGTGCAATTTATATATAGTGTAATCTGTTCTCTATTCCTTAAAATGTCTAGATTCTATACCTATTCTGTTTGGAATAACATGGCCACCCAAACATATTTATAATGTTACTACTATACAGTTACTTACCTACAAATTTGTTGGACTGTTGCAAAAAAATCATAGCTCAACAACCGCAGCAGATAGAGATATAGATATAGAAGAAAGTGTGGTGGCCGTCGTAAAAAAATGTTCGATACGCGTTTTATCACTTCTTCGCCCTTGGAGAAGAAATTGTTGAAAGTGAGAGGTTATTAGTTTCAAGAAACGTAAGGTATAGATCCAGGAATTGCTTGAATTTTTTCAGAAAATTACACGAGTTGCGGTATTCTGGCGATTTTCTTCTTTTAAAAATTAAAACGCTCATTTCGAATTACAAGTAGAACATATGTTCCATTGGAGGTAGTACCGTTGGATGCGTACTTCTTAGATCCCGAAACCTCGTCTCCAAGTATCCGAGGAGGAAGCGTATCTCACAGAATGCAAAGCCTCCAGCAGAGTTGCCACAATGCCACAGGCTCTATTTAACTAATTTACATTATAATGACAGTTCCCTAATATATCATCGCCCATGTCATTTCCACAAGAATTTGTGCCCTCTGTTGTGAAACCCCATTCAGGCCCATACATCATATATCATTAGCATTCAATTCCATTAGTACCACGTCGGATTTTTATTAGGGGAATTTGTGTGATGGTTAATTGTCCGTCTGTTCCTCGTCTAACTCAAGAACGAAAAGAGACAGTGAAGTCATACTTTCGCCAATCGATTTTTATGAGTTCAAAGATCAGTGCTATTGAATATGAGCCAGGTAAAAAGTCTGGTTCCCAAATACGAGCCGAGTGGCAAAAAATTCCCCTACTGAAAATCGTATATGCGATTCTTCACGATGCGATTCTTGTTTGTGTATGCTTTAATTCTCATTGTACTATTATCATACATCAGAGCGCATGATTATGTGTACTTTAACGGAACTGTAGATATAGTTTTGTGCCATTTTTTCGTATTTTTCATTACTGTAGAAATTCTCATCATGTATATAACTTTCATTTAATTATTTTTTAGTTAAGTGGAGGAGTTGCTGACATCGACGGTAAGATAACGAAAGGTGATCTGCTCATCTCAATAAACGGACAAGATGTGGAAAACCTTAGTGCGGAAGAAATTGGTACATTGCTTAAAACCATTACCGGCAGAACTCTTCTCAAACTCCGACGATATAAACCAATTTCTAATTAAATCGAAACAATGCATAGCTCAATATTTTATAAATAATAACTCAAGTCCTTTGTAAATTAACATCGAATTAAAAAAAAAATGAATTTTTCCCTATTTTTACAAGAATTGTTCGAGACGTTCCCATTAATAATTACCAGACGTTTGTACTTTTCTCTTGGAAACGACGTCGATAATTTTTAATGTGAAAATTGTACGCTTATTTAAGGAGAATACGATTACTTAGTTGTTACGCCAAAAACCATGTATTTTGGTGCAAGTATTGTAATACTACTTGATGAAGTTTATGACAAATGTAGGCAGCATACATTTCATTTTCTGTGTAAGGAATTTCTGACCAAATAATTTTAAATATCGGCTCATATAAGTAATACACTTCATACAGTAAAATATTGTAGATTGTGCACTCTTAATTTATTTGTTACATTTGATGTTCATAATTCTCATCATGTGCATGAATATTTTTTTAGAATATAAGTAGACGATATACTTACCTAGTCAATACCTACACATACATATACTTCTCTTAATTTCGAATTACTTGGCGCATTTATGCCAAAATTATACCATATAAGATACAGAACCGTTTAGTTCCTTTTTCGTGGAAACAATTTCTTTCCTAATATTGGATGGGATATTCGCATAGTTTGCGAAACAGGCTTTCATTGTATAGTGCATATAAAGTTAATGCCTAATGGCCTGGAAAAGTAGGTACTCTTGCCGTAGGGAAATGTGTGCAATAGCTAATTATGTTATCTGTACTGATTCTATGGGAATTCTAACTAGCAAATTGCAATGCAATAAAATATTGTCAATAGCTGTTAAACTGTAGCGCTATAATTTTTAATATATTTAGAAATTATTTTATAAAAAAAAACGTGTCAAAAATCTTATATTTAAACATTTCAATTATTAAAGACTACTGTTAACTTTTTAAACGATGTTTCTCTTCATCTCGTACTTCTTTCTCTACAATATTGTTGTGTTAAATGGGTAAAGTGATCCTGAAATACCCTCCCGTCTTTTTAACTGCGTTGAAAACCTTAAAGGCGCCTGAAAATCATGGGACATGCTGCGAGGTTGTATAGAATTATATATAATTTGGTTATAGCAGTGGCGGCTCGTGGGACATGAAGTAGGTGAGGCTCACCACACATCCCCATTTTAAAAATAATTGAAAAGAGATTATTCGATATTTCTATTATTATCTCTCTCTTAAATCGTTTATAAAAATAATTTATCCAGAGTAAGTAGATAAAATAAATATATTTTAAAATATAATATATTTATATTTTAAATAACAGAATAAATGAATAAAGGTAATTTTCACACTGAAAAAATAAACAAAGATAACTCTCAACTCTCACACTATTTCAGTTTTTGTATAATAATTCTATTCTACGCTCTTTCATACACGCAAACATATTAATAATATCGTCATAGAATTGAGGAGTTGCACTTAAACTGGTCAACAAACATTTTTCAATTGATAGTAAAGCTAATCCGCAAAGGCGTTCTTGAGACATAGTGTTCCTTAAATAAGTAGTTTGACACTTCGAGAAAAGTTTTTTAAATCACTATATCCGTCTCTATTCCAAACGCTTTTTACATTTCCCAATAAGAGGCACGGCCAGCAAAACAATTTACTTTTATAAACACTACCACTTAACCATTTATGTGATTCGTACCAAGATAACTGAAATGTTCTGGAATATGTACGTTTTTCTTTTGGGTTCCGATCTTCAGAAACAATTTCTATTTTTGGAGTAGGGTGGAATTTTAAAATTTCTCGCTTTTCCGTTTCGCTACGTCGCGTAAACGGAGTTTCCAATAGAGACATTACAACATCATGTTGAGGATTCATAATTTGAATAATTGAATGGAATAAGAATATAAGATTTTCAGTAAGCGTAAACTAAAAGTCGAATGCTCTGCGGACTGAATGTGAATGCCCTGAACTGAATGGAAATAAAATACAGAATGCAAAGCAATATGCCTGTAAAGTGTACACGTAAACTAACGGCAATCGCAATTCGCAAGTAGTGCTATTCTCGAAAAGACGTAAATCATTAATTCAAACTCGCCAAATCTCCGAAACATGCGTTAGGAACGCCCGAGTATACACGACCATGTTCACTCAAATCAAGAGGCTCGATTATTCGAGCTTCATGAGCGCGTAAAGTATGATCAGGAGATTTAACACTGCAGCACACGCTAAGAATGAAACATATTAAGCTCTGAAATTTGAGCTTAACGTTGACTTAATTTACACATATTTCAGTAATTTACAAGGTATTGTAAAGAATTTTAAGAATTCTTGTAATAATTTATTATTTTGCGAGTGCTTGATGTATAATGTAGCTAAACTGACAAATTTGGAAGTGAGGCTCAGCCTCACTTGCCTCACCTGACGAGCCGCCACTGGGTTATAGGAAGGTACTGCTTAGTGCTTAGGGTATTGCGTGGAGTGGATCTGCTGAGCAGGCGAAAGATGGAGTTGATTTATAGCCGTCAATGGATTTTATTGGATGAGGACATTTACGTCAAAATGTCGTTCCATCGTACTCCTCGTAGACGTTCCTTTCGTTAATCCGGAATATTCCGCTGGTATATAGTTGTGTTGAACGTTGGTTGTTGGCATTTAAACGTTCCATCATATGTTGACATTAACTGTGTTTGCGTAAAAACCAATAATGCCATAAGATCGTAATTGTCGTTTCGATTTTCACCAGATGTATTCCGTTGTAAATTTACATTCCCACGCATTAGTGTTTTACAAAAAAACCGTTTGGTCAACGGGTGATCGTAACCATTGCCATCTTGAAAACATGCGTGTGCCGTACATTTTCACTTGAAAATAACCGTGGAGTTTTATTGATTGAAATCACTATACAATGCCCTTCTGATTTGTTATCGATATAGAGGAATTAAAGATTTATATAAGATAAACAAAACATTAAAGCTCCACATGCTTTTACGTTGTCAAAATATGAATGTTCCCCTCTTGCAGATCTGTACAAACATTACCCACTTTCGCGGTTGTTATTTATACGCATGCGGCTTGTAGAGTTTTCTGCGTGACGTCAACCAATCTTTAATTACAATATGCAAGAAACCCTATTCCAGGAATAGAATAAGGGAACGTCCCATTTGGTTAAAGACAACGGTAACAGTTGAAATTATTACTGTTATTCCGGCGCGGCGCTGTGAATCAGTAGTTTACCTACCTTCGATCATACATACTCCCTAGATGAAGCAAACGCTCAAAATTTTGTGCCATCATTTGTGACAAAGATAGACAATTTCTTTTTCACAATTTTCAACGTACTTGCGCATAAATCACCCACCTGTCGTGTTTCTGACAACTTAATCAGTGACGTGCATTAATAGATATTAATTTTCTTTATGTTATTTGTGTCGTACGTATTGGATTTTTACATATTCATAATCGTTTTATAATGATTTGCGCATTGTGTAACGAACCTTACGTAAAAGGAAGCTCTATTTCGTTTCATGGGTGAGTAAATTATTTATAACCTAAAAATAGCACAGGCATATTAATCTTTGTATTACTTAACTAAATATTCCAATATAATTATACTTATCTTTTCATAAATAAAAGCTTTTTAATGTGATTAGATTTCCAAAGAACCAAGATTCTCGTTCACTGTGGCTGCAAGCATGTAAACTACCTGGTACTATTCCGAAACAGGCTAAATTGTGCTCTAAACATTTTACCATTGAAGATTTTCAAGTGTACAACACTACAGGTAGTCGCTTATTAAAATCGACCGCTGTACCATCACAAAATATGACAAGAATCGTGAAATCGTAAGTTGACTACGGTAACTAAGTGTCTTTTAAAAAGGTCATTATTTCAGATCTAAATCATTTCAATTGGGAAAATCCTTCATCTTCAGCAGCAACGCAAATGTAATCCAATCCTCTGCATCCACTCAAAGTAATGAAAATATTGACACAAGCAATATAATAAGTGTGACTAAAGCACCTTCCACATCGTAAGTAAATTTAGTGGAGCTACATGTCTATTTTGTACATTTAAGCAGCTTTATCAATTTTTGTAGTCGTTGTAAGGTGGAGTGTCCACCGGATCGGCTCGACGAGTTAGCCCGATCAACACTTGTAGCCATTTGGGATTGATACAACTAAAACCGTGATTATAGATGTCCACCATATTTTGGGTTTACGTTTGTGATAAGCTCATTCCAAATGGTCTGTTGAAACTAATGATAAAGATCGTGCATGTGATATTGAGGCACATCTACATCAACTAGTGACCAAAGGCAAGTAAAGAACTGATTATTAGAAGCTCTATATCTATTACATTCCATTGCAGATGTCTATACCCAATTCCCACTAAGAGAAGAAGAATTTACAATGCAAGATACATAGGTGACGTTCGTGTAGAAGATTTGGAGTCGCCAAGACGCAGGAAACGTTTTTGGTTCTCTGCTGTTACCACAATTAAAAATCAACGGCTAGAAATTAAAGCACTGAAGCAAAAAAATAAGCGGCTCCAGTTAAAAGTCACTAATATGAATAGTTTGCTGATTCATTTAAGAAACAAGAAGTTAATTACAAATAATACTCAAGATCTACTTATGGTATAGTGCTACCTATTACTTTTACAAACAAAATAACAAAACTTCTTATAGAATTTGTCATCTGATGCGTTGCAGCAAATTGTGACAAGGAAGTTACAAAATCCGACAACAAAAAAATACTCTCCTAGTCTCCGTGCTTTTGCCTTAACTTTACAGTTTTATTCCTCCAAAGCTTATAATTATGTACGGAAAACATTTCAAAATGTACTGCCACACCCTGCAACGTTGCGGAAGTGGTACACAGTAGTAGATGCCAAACCAGGATTTACTAAAGAAGCCTTTGATGTTTTGCAATTACATAGTAAAAATAATAATGTCATATGTAATTTAGTGGTAGATGAAATGGCGATTATGCAAAAAGTTGAATGGGATGGGAAACAATTTCATGGGTTTGTGGATATTGGTACAAATTATTGTAATGAGGATGATTATCTTCCAGAAGCAAGAAATGTATTAGTTTTGATGTTAGTGGCATTAAACAGTAATTGGAAGATACCAGTGGGTTATTTTTTAATAAGCTCGTTAGATGCACAACAGCGTTCAAATTTAATTCAACATTGTTTGAAACTGTGTCATGAAAGCAATGTAAAAATATATTCATTGACATTTGATGGTGCAGCTGTAAATATTGCTATGTGCACAGAGTTAGGGGCTTGTTTTAAATATGGACAGACATTTAAACCGTACATATATCATCCCACTACAAAGGAAAAGATTTATGTTATGTGGGACGCGTGCCACATGTTAAAATTAATTAGAAATACATTTTGTGACAAAAATACAATACAAGATCCGGCCGGTAATTTAATCAAGTGGGACTTTTTAAGCAAATTGCAAAATTACCAAGAGAGAGAAGGACTTCATGCAGCAAATAAATTAAGTAACAGACATATCAATTTTAAAAATGAAAAAATGAATGTGAAACTTGCTGCACAAACATTAAGTTCAAGTGTAGCAAGTGCATTATTATATTGTGAAAAGCAAATAAAATTGCCCGAGTTTCAAGGTGCGGAAAGCACTGCATATTTTTGCGAAATTATCAATAATGCGTTTGATTTATTAAACAGTAGAAATAAATTTTCGAAAAAAGAGTTTAACCAATGTATGTCTCAAACAACTTGTGAAGCTTATATTCAGTACATAAATGGTTGTATTAAGTATATAGCTCAATTGAAGACTAGCGATAATATGTTACTTATTAATTCTACTAGGAAGACAGGATTTTTGGGAATAATCATATGTTTAACTAATCTTATAGACATTTATAAAACATTAATACAAAAAACCTCAATGACATATTTATTATCTTATAAATTAAGTCAAGACCATTTAGAGGTATTTTTTTCTGCTGTTAGAAGCTATGGTGGTAACAGCAACAACCCCACTGCGCTACAGTTCTTACGTATCTATAAGCGCATGCTAGTGCGGCATGAAGTATGGGGATCACAATTTGGAAATTGTATAGATTATCAATCGGTCACTATTTTGCATGTAACATCCGCGCATGTTAGAGAACCCGTAGACTATTTAATTGATACAAGCACGCTAGAAATTGATCACGACGATATAACTTTAGATCATGCCTATCATGATAGTTTTGGTCTAAATCCATACATTAATGACGTAGTGGGTTATATGTCCGGATTTGTGGTAAGAAAAGTGAGAAAAGGTTTAGACTGTGAAATATGCTTGAATGACATTGTATCAAAAGACTCTTCTTCACTACTAATAAACATAAAGGATAGGGGAGGCCTTACGAAGGCATCAAAAGACGTTCATCGTCTCTGTTTACTTTGTGAGCGTGTTTGTCGTCAAACTGAGGCATGTATATTTGTAAAGAATAATATAAAATTGTATTTAGCTTGCCAAACCAAATTTTTAGTTGATAGTAATATTTTTAGTTCTTTTGCAATGCAGCAACATATGTTAAATCAAACTGTTCTAAATAATCATAGGAATCAATTGATTGATGTTATCATTCAAACTTACATTAATATTAGGTTACATTATTTTGCAAAACTGGCATCAGAGAGGGAGAATAGGATTAGAAAATTTTATAATCATTTAACATTGTTTAAAAACGAATAAAGAATTCTGTATGTTTATTTTTATCTGATGTAATATTTCACTTCTTGTTGCATCATACCTAATACTACAGTCTAGTTATGCTGCGTTCGGATACTGAACTCGGAGAGCACTGTGTTAACTCTATGCACAGCATGTTTTGGTTGTTCCCAAATGATTTTGTGCGTGTGGAGTTACACAGTGCACTCAGAGTTGAGTATCCGAACGCAGCATTAATATCATGGCCAGGAATACTTGACACTACGGCATCGACTTCTGAATCAAGACAAATTTGATACTAATTTTGCACATCTGTTTCATGTTGCTGTGTTTTGGACAAAACACTCCTAAGCTTTATTCTCAAATCATTGATGCAGAACCAAATACTCCTGGAGTGTATTGAGTCCACTAATACCCAAGTACCCACCCATATTTGTAACTTTTCTGAAAGTATGTCTGTAAATGGTGTATTTTATTCAAGAATCGTGCATAGTGTTTATGGAGAAAAAAAAGCACGAATTAAAGTGAATAATTCCGCCATTTTAAATTGGTTGTGCATAAATTTCGAATTAGTACGAAAATGTACACATTCCTATTTTTACTCTATACATTTCTTGTAATAGTTAAAGCACGTAAAATTTCACCGAAATTTAAAATAATTACTAGTTTACTTGCCAATTCTTTTACCCTTGGAAAAAACATCTTCTACGCCTATGCATCAATTCAAAGCATTCCACAGCTGATTATAGCAGCTAGTGCGCAAGTATACTAAAAATTGTGAGACAAAAAATAAGGTTTCTCTGTCAGTAATGTTGGCTCACTTTTAACACATGTATTAACTATATTAAGCGCTATCTACGGGAGTATGTATGATCGTAAGGTTTTTCACACCCAAAGTGGTGCTGCCACTTACATCAAATTGTGGTACTATATGAATTTTGAATTATAATAATTAATTTAAAGAAATATAACTATCGCATCTTATACAAAATTCTTGTCAGACTTTTCTATTGACTTATTTGTAATTTGTTTGTTGGGTAAAAATTGACGAGAGCATTTCAGTGATTTATTAATTTTTAAATGTTACAAATCTGTTGACATAATTCATTCTTCCATATTTCTACAGCTTATGAACATTTATACAGAGTGTCTCAACATTTTCTGTATCATTCAGACCGCACGAAACAATCAGCTCTGTTATGTATCAGAAACGTCAAACATAACTCCTTGACGTTATTTTACGTTATTTAGTACGTTTTCTACAGATAACCCGAATTATTGAATCTTACAGCAATGCAGTTTTATTATTATGGTAATAATCTTAATCTCAAGGTATTTGGTAGTAACTGCGACAGCATCTTTTTTATGTACTAACAGTAATTAACTGACAACAATGCTAAAGTATATTAAAAGGACTGTAGCGAACTTTCTAGAACGATATCAAGGCGCCATCAACTTGAGAAAGGATTAGACCCCGGCGATAAGGAATATAAAAGCAGATACTTATGACTTTTCGAAAATGGAAGAAAGGGACAACCGTTGTCAGTGTTGCGAGCTGCAACAGTTTTAAGAGGTGAGCAGTGTAGCGAATTTTGTACACCAACATCAGTTAAACGAGTACGCTTTTGTCACCAACGACTAACGAGTTCCCTTTGTTTGGGCGACTATACTATTATAAAGCAACTAAAGACAACTCTGTGTGATGTGTGGGATATTTGGACTGGCCACACAATATTCAAACCATGTGAATTTATTATTATAATGTTTGTTATTTTTATGTTATGTGTGTCAAATATTGATTTCTTAGGAATTTCAATGATGCCTAAGGTTGGACACTTCATAAACTTACTTGACAATTGTCCTAATACAAACAATCAATAAAATTGTGCTATACGTTTAACATTAATTTGCTGGCTGGTTTTTTTCTTGGCGGCCACTTTTTTCTCCCGCCTATTTCCATTGGTACTCGGTGAACTACGATCTTCAAAATTAAGTCTTGCAATGTAATTTATTCTGATTAAATTTCCGTATTTAAAGCATGCACTCGTTTTACGTGTGTACCTTACTTGCAATTTCATATAAATAAACATTAAAATAAATCACGTTTTAAATTTATGTTACAGGACAATATACATACAAAAAAAAGAATTTTTCTACTCATTAAATAATAGGTAGAATACTGATGCGTTTTTAATTGAGAAAGTTGTCTATTATTCAACTGTCGTATACCCAGTTTGTCATTATTCTTCAGCTCACATTGTAGGGTTGCCTTGGAAACATGTGTGCAGCAAAAATCAAGATCTCGGATCGTGATAAATTCAGTTGTCAAACATTAATGTCAGTCAAACAAATTACGAGAAATTAGTTTTGTAAAAATTACGTGAAAATGGACAGTAGTGTAATCACGATGAGCAGTACTATTAATCATCCGCAAAATACATTTTTCTTTTTGGAATTTTAAGAAACATTTCAAATAAAGAAAACAACAAAGCGTCATGGATTTGTGAATGATTGTCATTTCTATATATTTTTTATACTTGTTTGAATTTAATTCACAAATTAATGACGCAGGGGCGCAGATTAGTGACCATAATATACAGTGCTATTTATTAAGAAGTGGACATAGTGATTGACGTGTATTGTTTTTCCCTATGTCTACTTTTAAATGACCAAATCTCTGCTGAAGGGCACCTAATTTTATGCAGCCAAAATAACTTCTTAAAACAAACAAAGATCTGGCTGCCATATTAATTAATTGG
The DNA here is from genome assembly GCF_008802855.1 of Photinus pyralis. Classification (NCBI taxonomy): domain Eukaryota; kingdom Metazoa; phylum Arthropoda; class Insecta; order Coleoptera; family Lampyridae; genus Photinus; species Photinus pyralis. The sequence continues at coordinate 43,152,194 of NW_022170596.1, read as the reverse complement.
AGCCTTTTTAGGCAACCCATTATCACAACGATGTCGATTGAATGCGACCAAAAGTCATAACTGACAAACAGAAAATCGATAGAGCTTGCCTCTTAGATTTCCTTTCTCTCTCACCTGCAATATCCGCGTTTAGCATTGGCACGCACAGTCCATTTATATATATGTCGATGATATCACTCGGTAAATAAATGGACGAAGGTTATGTGGGATCGCTCGCCACTGTCTCAGAAATATCGCTTATTTTTGCCTTTAATGACCCAACCCCACGAACTTATAAATTAAGATGGACTGCTGGTCAAACAGTTGCATAGAGGTAGAAATGGCCCTAGCATGGGCGCGGCCATGATGTGCAAATTTTAGTTATTTTCTAACCAATGTGGAACTTTTAACTCGATTTTGATTTGATATGAACAATATTGAACATATCAATATTGAATTTGTTAGCAAATTATATGATTTTATCTTTGCTAGACCGGAAAGTTTTAATCCCAAACTTGGTCTCCTTTGCAGTTTGTAGGTGCGCATACTTAAAAATCTGAAGTGCATTCGAATAAATATACAAAAATTTTTCAATCATTTATAGCAAAACATATTAGAAAATTGAATACATATAATAGATTAGTAATTTCTTATGAAATATTGTTAGAGTACACTTCGTCGACATACAGGACAGGTAGGTCTTGGTTGTTGGCTGCTAATCCACTTACTAACGCAGCGGTCATGAAAAATGTGTCCACAACATAGGCTTCGAGTTTTGGATATTTTTAAAGTATCTAAACAAATCGAGCACTCTCTTGGATTGTCGTTTGTTTTCCTTCGAGAACTAAAAATATAATAAGAAATAAATTGCAATATTACTTTGGGCAGTACCGCCGTCGGTCGTCGACTGAAGATACGGGTGGAACGTGATGAGGTAATTCCCCATAAACGGATTCGTCATGTGAATGCATATTGTTTGGATTATTTGCGAAATAATAATAAATTGCAGTACCTACGGCTACAACGACCATAGCTCCAAATGTTATGGTTTGCAACGGAATTGGCATTTTAAGAATATTATATAAAACAGCTTTGATGCATGTATTTAAGAAAGAGTCTCACAAAGCACTGCATCTAATGTCAGTCCACAACTGACACTTATTTCGTAATAAACATTGTTTTCCTTATTATTTCATATATTATCTTATCTTGCCTGCCCACAAAATTCGCGCAGTTACGTTTTATTCCGTTAGGTGGCACAGAATTTCAGCGCGGGAACGATACCTGAATATTATCTCCAATGAGTGAACTTATTTTCCACTGCACACTATCACTCGGTTTTTAAAAAACAAGCTTCACATTGATGTCGAATAAGTTCAGTTTGAACCGAGAGTATCGAGTATGTGAGAGAATAACTTTTGAATCAACTCGCTTTCTGAATGATTTGAATGCTACTGAACTAACGTCAATTGTTTTGGCACAAGGCTCACTGCTCAGATCAGTTGAACTTAACAAAATCAGCAGCTCGAGTGGTTAAAATAGGTACCTGGTGTTAGGTATATCGAAAGGTTCAACTGAACAGAAAAAACGAAGAAAACACCCGAAAAAGATTCTAAAGCACTAGCACTACAAATTGTGAATGGAAATTACGCAAATGTTTCTACGACGCAATGTTTACCGTTGTAACTATTATTGGATTAGCGAATGTTGCCAGCGCCGTATTGAGCCAAATACCTCCTCTTCCCACCGAACTTTATTTAGAACAAAATCAATTTGTACATTTTTTGAGTGCGCATTGGCCATACTCATACAAGCATGACGCGCAGTTGTCTTCTAGAAGCTGGAGATCTATAATGTCATTAATAAGTTTATTACCAAAAGAACAATAATAATCATGAAGTGAAGCATCTATAATCTGACCAACTGAAACTAATGAGAACAAAACAGCGTCCCTACTGGAACTGCATTTTGCGACACCCAAAACAATTTCGTGAATGACTAATACAAATTCCAAGGTTTTTCTTCTGCCTCACAAATTTCCGATGACAATTTCTTTAATCAAACAATTTCTTGGCAAGTGGTGGAGACTGACATACCTATATAGGTACACTCATCCTCAGTAGGTAGTTGATAGGGCTACGGTTGCCCGACTCTTGGAACTCCATCAGATACTTCCATTTTGATAAATGAAATTGTAACCCGTGGTTGACCGTGTCGATTATTCAAATCGTTGGTCCAATCAGCGCCAGTGGAAGCTTTTATGTCTTCATCATTCCTCTTGAACTCTAACTTAAAGTGTTAATTTTTTCTTTTCGTTTGCGTACGAAATATCAAGTCTGCTGATTTATGCAGTGCGCTACATGTATAATAGACAGCCAATTACTTCTTGATCAGGTATTTCCTTCATCTTCTTAATTTCTTATTGGGTAGAAGATGAAAACTCCTTGGACTTGGATTTTGCAAGATTTCTTGTATTTATTTATTTTTTGTTCTCTATCTCATTCCGAAAAAAATCAATATGACGTCTATAGGAAGTAAGAAAGTAGTACTTCTACATCTAGCATGTTATGGAAATTCTGAGAACAGATTCATATTTTTCGTAAAAAAGTGCCCATAGAAGGCACTAATGGGAACCGTCAATTTCCGACCCTTTAAGCTACAAACAATGAAAACGAAATTTTATACATTTTCAGTTTCTCGGTGATATCTCGGTTACCTATTTTTAAAGATAAAAAAAATTTCAAATGCGTTTTTTTAGTCAAAAAAAGGGACAACTTTGCCCTTATTTAACCTACACTGATGTATCTTTCACCGTTATGGAGGTCCCAATGGTGAGCCACGAATTTGAACCACCCCAGTATCGTATGAAAATCATTTCTTTCCATTTTGGATCAAGTTTCTGACTGTTTTCCTTTGGAATGGATAACTTCTTTGCTTCCAAAAAGCTTTCGAATGTTTCAGATTTGGTTTCCGCCCCGACCAAACTTCTTTAAGTGTTTTTCTCTTCAATCCTTTACATGGTAAACGATTCATCAAATATAACGCAGAATTCACAGCTTCGGCCCAATACTTCTACCCAAGATTGGAATGAATCAGCATGCATCTTTTCTATTAAGGTTCTGTTAATCCTTTCCACCAAGCCATTGGCCTCAGGAGTATATGGTGTAGATTTCTGTTAAATATGCCACTATAATCAGGGTTTTCAGTTACAAAACTCCGAACCATTCTCTGCTCGTAGAATTTTCACTTTGCAAACCGTTGGTTTTTCTGCCATATAAGTGTTAAATTTTGTTCGGAATTTCAAGATATACCCAAAAATTTTTCTGAAGAAGTCGCCAATAATCACAACCAAATACCTTGAACCGTTCCATAAAATTTCCTCCATGAGATCGCAAACATCAGCGTGAAGCAGTTCAAGTATACACTAGGGAGAAACAACTTTGAATTTTTGGTGTACACCCCTCTGAATTAATTAGAATTAACGTGAATTGGTTAGAATTAATGTGAATTAACGTGAATTCATTTGAATTAACGTGAATTCATTTGAATTAATATGGAATCATTTAAATTAGTGTGAATTAATTTGATTTAACGTGAAATAATTTGAATTAGTGTGAAATAATTCGAATTAACGTGAAATAATTTGTATTAATGTGTAATAATTTGAATTAACGTGAATTTCCGGGGGAAATGGGAAATACGCCCGATATAGGTATTCTCGCACTATTAGGGCGATGTGCGCTAGTGCGCCATCCCGTTGAAACCAACAGTTTCCAATTTTTGTTTTTTTTTGTTGTGTACATCGTTGTATTCGTAATAAAAAATGGTTCTCAAACAGTATGTACTTTTTTTACGAACCATATAAAAAAATGAAGTTGACGATGATTTTTCCGAAACAAAACGTTCTAGTGAACGTCTCTTAACGCTGTCTTCTAGAGCTCAGAAAGTAGCAATGAGAAAGTGTTTTTTTAATTTTGTTTTCTCTCTGTTCAACATCAGACATCAGAAAAAAATAAAAACGATATCGGCAATATTCGGTTTTTCTTCGGAAGTGTTCGAAATTTTCCCGTTTTCTTTAAAGCATGATAATAACTCTTTAATTGCGCATCTTTGGTTTAATTTAACCATCGTCAATCGTCATATCTACTACAGAAAGAGAAAATGATCTAGGTTTTGACACTATTAGAACCCATTTCGAACTTTTTTGGCATAATTACGCCAACAGGAATTGACGGACTGACTAGACATTTGGCAGTTACGTTACTAAACTAGTGGGAAGCGAAACGATACAGCTGTCAACAAAACCGATCTATGATTTATGAGGTAGTGAACGACCCTAGGAACGATTTCCCAATGTAATGAAATTTCCTCAATGTTATTTGGCCCAAATTTGTGACTCCATCACAGCTCATGGCGTATCAATGTGCTTCCCCCTCGGAAATTGTACGGATTACATTGAATTAGTTTGAATTAACGCGAATGAATTGTTATTAACGCGAATTAATTGGAATTAAAGTGAATTAATTTTAATTAGAGTGAGTTAATTTAGATTTACGTGAATTAACTTAAATTAACGCGAATTACCGTGAACTATAATTTGAGTTAAAGTGAATAAATTTGAATTAGCATAAATTAATATGAATTTACGTGAATTAATTTGAATTTTTGGAGTACACCAAAAATGGTACTTGTTTCCCCTTTGTTGCTCTTGAGCCAACATTACTAAATGGCAAACGAGGAATCTTACCCAATAAACATATAGAAATATTCAAGGCAGCATGATCGATTCCCTTAACAAGATGTTCAACCCATATTATACTCGTGTACTGTTGTTACAAGAATGTCCCAAACGCTTGTGCCAAATATCAGCCAAACTTCTTGATTTCTCTATTGATACACATATCATATTCCATTCGGTTTATCTAACTTGAACAAATATCCAACATTACTTCCTGTTGCAACTGGCAATCACTTCATCGTTCTGATTAACAACTCTGCATCCTTGCTTGTTGGAGATAACCGAATCTCCATTGCTCACAATCTTTGGAATTGAAAGTAAGTTCGTGTGAATTTCCGGCAGATGGAGAACATACTGTAAGTTCACACTTTCGTTCGGATTAATGACGTTCACAGGCAAACTGACATTTTCAAAAAATTGTCCTTCCATTGTAGGGCTATTGGCTGTCATAATTTCAAAACTGGAAAATTCTCCAAGAGTGCGAAATTGCGCTAGAATCAAAAAGCCATCCTTTTTCTGGACACTTCAGCGCCGATACAGCAAAAAAACATGGTCTATCCGTAAGTTTTCTTTTTATCGAGCTTCTTCGCAGGACAATTCGACATAGTATGGCCGAATTCATGACATCTATAACACTTCCCAGTCACCAGACCTTGGATTCTCAACAAATGATGATTTTCACTGAAGTTTACTATTACTCCTGATGTAACTTTGCCTTGACTTAGTTCCCGGTAATTTCTATAGGTACCTGAACTCCTCCATGCTCAACCCATAAGCAATGATACATATTTAAAGGACCAGCCAACATTAATGTTCCAATCCATTGTCTCATCTCAATGTGAACACTGCAATATTCAACTAACTTGTGGGAATGTTCAAGATTTCCCGAACATGGAATCCAATGCAAACTGGACCTTAAAACACACCTCAATGTTATACAATAGCTAATAGAGATTAAACGGTTTAACGTTGCAATTTGTAGACAAAGGATCAATTTGGCACAATTTAGCCTTCACGGATATTCAGACTTAACTAGGTACTCAACTAAAAGTACGAATAGAGCGTAGAAATACTTTTAAGCAAACTAGAACGCGATGGATTTCTTCTGCAGCATACATTATATACTGTAACGGAAATGCTCCAGACATGACGTCGCCTTTGGCGCTCTGGAATTTTCTACGCGTATTCGAGAATGTTCGGGACTTACATTGCTTGCGTGTATAAATGGTTGCGGACCGAACATCGCGGCAGTTAGTCTACTATCGAACGAGATCGAGTACGGACGAAACATAGAGCGCGAAAAGCTGATATAAATTTCGAAGTGTGTGATATAAATAATCGATATAAATTGTACGGATTTTATAGTGTTTTAGTTTTGTTTAATAAATATTGATATAAATCGAACCCGAATTTATAAATCACGTTACAATACTCTCCCTTGGTTGTCCCGCAATTATGTGTTACAAAATGAGGGACAAAGGGTACGGACAAAGGTTAATATTTTAATTATATACTTATGTATGAGGCAGCGGCCAAACAAGATTTCATAAAAGATTTGGTTCGAAGACTTGGTGAGGATTTTTTATGACGCGAACAGATATTTTTTAGGGGGATGTTACACATTTTAATGAATCTTTGCTTCATAAGAAAGCTTGTCCCTTTTCAGGAGGACAGCTCCATTTTGTCTACGGTTTTTGAGCTACAATAGCATGAAATCTGTACTTTCTGCTGTAGTGTATAATATCTCTTGGTAGAGCGATAGCCTAGGAGAAGGTGAATAGGCAATTAGTCAATGTGTTGCTTAAAACTCACCTTCAAATAGTAGGTATTTTACTTTTCCTTTGCTTTAATTTTTAAAGGATTATTCTAATTGTATAATGTAGTACAATATAAAAGATTCTGGTAACATACGCAGTACACTTATTCGCGAAAATCTGTCCACCAATTGACTAGGAAATTACCGAATGGGTTTAATGTCTTTAAGTCGTTTTGCAGCAGCGGAGATTTTCACCAATATCAAATTATTTCAGAAGGCACTTCGTCCACAAACAGGACAGACGGGCGTTGCCTGGTTCCCCCTTATCCACAAACGAAAGCAGTGTAAATGAAGAACATGTCTACAAGGTAGACTTTGGGTAATAAATATTCTTAACGGATCTAAACAAATTACGCATTTCGTGTCTCCTAAACTGCCGTTCCTTCTCCTTCGTGCACTGAAAGGATAACAATATTACAGGTTGCAATAATAGATTTGATAGGCAATACCGTTCGTCGACTGGACCACCAAAGGGGAATTCCCCATCATCGGAATCGTCTTGTGTGTGCGTATTGTTGTTATTTCTTTTAAAATAGTAATAAAGTACAGTACCTACTGCTACAACGAGCACAGTGCCAAACGTCAGACTTTGGAGCGTAATTTGCATTTTCGAAATATTTCCTTATAAAACAGTGTCTCACAAAACACCGGATATAATGTCAGACCATCACAGACAACTGCTTAATAATAAACATTATTTATTATTTAATTGCTTATCTTATCTGGCATTTCCACTAAATTGGCGGTTTGCAATGTCAGTAAACGTCCTTAGATGGCGTAAAATTGCAGCCCAATAACAATTCTTGGACATACCTCTACGAATTTTGGCTGGTGTGGCACTCTCATTTGAAAATGAAAATATTCTCGTCAATAATTAAACAAAGCAAAATACAGGAAAACGATTGAAGATTGCAAACAAGACATTGCCTGAGTATTTGTAAACCTTAAAGCAGTTTAAGGCCCTTTGAATGCTAGTATACATGATGGATACAAAAGACCGTACATTGAAATATAGGAGTTTGGCAAAAACTTTCCATTATCTCAAAAGAAAGTATTGGTTTACTCCCAAAAAATGTGTTAGAGATTTTCTTTTCTTTTGGTATTTCTCTTTTGCCTCTCTTATTCAAATTTAGTGGGTAGTACATAATATATAATGTATAGTATTATGCAGATAAACTTTATTAATGAAGGAATAAAGGATATTAGGTATTGATAGGCAAAAGCAAACAAGAGAGAATATCGCGAGATAAAGAATGCAACAAAAGGGTGCTGTTAGGACTGACGAAGAAAAGAGTAATGAACCAAAATGTCCGGGACAGTCCTAACACCATTGCTCATGACAACATAAAAGAAGTATAAATTGTGTACAACTCTTGTGCAGATAAAGCGCTTTTTTTTAAACTGAAATAGTTTAGTAAATGGTTGGGTTATATATGGTAGTAGCATATGCTATCGATGTTTACTTTCTTGGTAGATGATTAATGGGGAGGAGGCTCTTTACAGATAAAGATTTAAAGGCTGTTTCAAAAACCTCCGACAATCTATTCTGCAGATATTTGCACTGAAAGCTTTGACATCACTAATAGATTGCCTTTGTGAGTACCCTCTTCCGATACTTCGTTGTCAAGGTATTTGCTTTGACTTCAGCAATAGATATCTCTCTTCCAGTCGATTCATTTTGCCCTTGAGAGTATTTTCCTCCGACAAAACGTTTTCGAGATATTCGCTCTTAAATTTTTGACATTACCAATAGATATATTTCTTCCAGACGTCCCAATCCGTCTCTCTTCCGAGAATTCGTTCTGAAGATATACTTAAAAGAATATATCCGATCATGATAGGGATCGAGGAAGAGGACTATGGTTGGTGTAGAAATTAATTCCTTCGTTGAGACTTTTCATTGGAGTACCAAGAAGGATACAACCAGTTACTCCCCCCCCCCTCTTTTGATACGGGGTCAGAAAAAGAGTGGTAGTTGGTAAAAAATGCTTCCTTTTGTTGAGACCTTTAACTAGAATACCATGAAAGATCTAATTTCGTGATCAATCGCTCTCAGGTGGCTTTAACTACTCCCGGGTAATCCTTTTCAAATGTCTTTCCTCCAGAGAAACCTTTGCGCATATTTATTTTCCTCTCGAATGTGGACTTGGTTGAATAGCTCTTTGATATCAGTCGCGAGGGCAACTGGTCCCTGAACGTCGTCCACATTTTTATCATTTTTAAAACGGGCTTCAGCAAGTCAGGACCCGTGAGAAGGTTGTTGTTGAGATTACTCCATGGTTCTTTGCGGCCGCATCCAAAACCACTCTGATTTTATTTGACCTTTTAGGATTGAAAACTCCAAAATACCTTGCCCAAATTCACTTTGCTTTGAGTGTACCCATATCAACTTTTTGAACATATCCCATTTGTTCATCGTGAGCCATTTTGTCTCGGTAGAGCTTAGCCAAGACCTGGCTTTTCTCCCTTTTTTCCTGAAAATTGAGACGTCTCAAAACTTGCTCTCTGCTTTCAAGAAGACAAACATGTTCATCACGCCACAGCAAACCTGTTTCCCAATTTCTCCTCGTGGTTAACTCCATGTTCATCTTCGATACTTTTTCCAAATGCCTCTGTAATTTTGACGAGTGTAAATCGCAGTGATATTAGCACAAATATATTATTATTATTAATAATGAACTCCCTTTAATTGAGCTTTTCTTCTCAGCCACGAACAAGGGCATCTCATTTATGCTTGTCTCGTTAGGGTTTGCATCATGAATTGAACCTAACTTACACCTTGATATCCACGGAGCGTTCATTTTGGGAGGCTCAATACATTCTCTTGGAATGATTAGATGAATGTTTTCTTCTTCTATTAGGATTTGTGGCTCACTCACCCTCTCAGACAAATTCACTTCTTGTAAATGTGGCCAACGATTCAGTAATGTCTTGATTGGTAAGGGATGCACAAATCCCTTACGGTCCTCACTCTTTCAAAATGAAAAAAACTCATCTTGTAACTCTCCGGTCACTTCCAAGGTCAGCAGAATTGCAGTTCCTTTCCGTCCAATAGATTTGATCTACCAAAATTCCCTTCTCCTCCCTTATTTGACTTATTCTACTTTAGGGTGCGACTTGACATGAATCAGTCACCAACTGGAACCCAGAAACGAAATCCTTCAACGTAGGTGATGAAGGAAGTGTTCTCGATGAATTGCCCATGAATTTTTCGTTGTCCATGGCAACTTCTCAATAATCTCGTTGAGCAACACGGCATTTCGCCAATAGTCCCTATAGCCTCGCCCTTCCTTGTTTCGAATATGAACACAAATTGCGCACTTTTGGCCTCCATTTCTGAAGCTTACCTGTTCTCCTCAAGGTCGGTTAATCTCTGTTTGGCTTCCAACATAGCCTTACGCATTTCTTTTCTTGCTTGGCTAGTTTGTGAGGTCTCACTTTCAGCAATTTACTTAGAACTGGTTTTATTCTTCGTCTGATCACCCGGGTACATGTATTCACACCACCTGACCGGCATTTTTCCTTGGTTGCTACGTGTCACACGATCCGATAGGGAACATGGAGATGGGGACAAAATAGAAAGAATGTATTAAAATGACGGAGAGTACTAAAAATGCAGTATCATAGACAGAGGTAAAAGAAAGCGGCGAGAGAGAACAATAGGTTCAAAACAATGATAGAAAAAGAAAGAAAGGCGGAGTTGAGGTAACAAGGGAGAATGTACAAAAAAACATGTAATAAAGAAAACACGAAAGGGCAGAAAGAATGTGAAGGGAAACCAAAAGGCAGGCAATGAAGAAGAAGAAGAAGATATATCAAGAATAGAGATGCAGCGACAAATAGAGAGCCTCAAGAGGGGAATAGTGGCAGGAAAAGATGACCCGAAACTGTCAACAACAAGATATTGAGTGGAGGAAAACCAGAGAAGTGGAAAGCACACTGTATATTTGTAAAACATACACTGATGGAAGGGAGGCATAGTGATAGCATTCTTCATAGAGGTAAAGGTGGCGTTTGACAGGGTAGTTTGGAAAATATTAGAGGAAAGGAAAATAGAAAAGGTTTTAGGTTGTCAAATATTTTATTAACATTATCCTCTAGAATCTACAATATCAACGGTACATGTGACTGAACTTTACAGAATAACAGACACAAAAAGAGAAATTGATGGAGTTGGTTACTGGCAGCACTTCATTGCTTGATTCTTTTGAATTCTGCATTCAATTTCGGGACGAAAGTGCCTAATCAATCCCTGAACGGGCCAAGCAGCTGCATCTCCCAACGCACAAATCGTATGGCCCTCGATTTGCTTACTGATTTCGTATAGCATATCAATTTCCTCACACCTGGCGTTTCCGTCCACCAGTCGCGCCATGATTTTATCCATCCAACTCGTCCCTGAAAGTAAGGCAAACGTTGATGCCTACATGAAGTCAGTTGGTTACCCTCTCTGCAAGGAGTGCATTGTCCGCACGATTCGTGCTTGTAAAAGACTATTAGTCGAGCAATTGCTTTAATAATGTCGGTTTGTTTATTCATTACAATCACGGCTGCTGTACCTAAGCTCGTGCCGCACGCTATGAGCCCATCGAAATCCATTATTGCAGTATTACACACGCTGTAAGAGAACAAGAGTAGGGTAACCTGAAGCAATACTACTCAACCTTTGAGGAATGCAAGGTGTAGATGAACCACCAGGTATAATCGCCAGTAAATTTTCCCAACCACCTACGACACCACCTCCATACCGTTCGACAAGTTCTTGTAATGGTATGCTCATCTCCTCTTCAACAACGCACGGAGTGCAAACATGCCCAGAGATGGCGAACAATTTCGTACCCGAATTATTGGGTCTGCCGAAGGAGGCAAACCAAGAACCTCCTCTTCTTAAAATTGCCTGTGATGAAAGCTGGTTATCCAATACAGCACCCTTAAAATCTTACAGCGGCCACAGCAACTGTTTCAACATTAGTTACGGTTGTAGGACAACCAAAAAGCCCCACGTCTGCGGGAAACGGTGGTTTTAGTCGAGGTTTCCCTTGCTTTCCTTCTATAGACTCAATTAGCGCAGTTTCTTCACCACAAATGTATGCACCTGCTCCTCTATGCATAAAAATATCGAAATCGTAGTGGCTTTCGCATGCATTCTTTCCAATTAGACCCGCCTGATACGCCTGAAGACAGTTACAAAGTGTTGTGTGTGATCATCAAACGGACTCACCTCCGCAATCGCAACTTGCATATTAGAAGCCTCATTGTAAAATTCTCCTCTAATATAAATATACGCAGCTTTAGCTCCCATCGCAAACCCCGCCAGTAAGCACCCTTCAACCAGTTTATGAGGATCGTGCCTCATGATCTCTCTGTCCTTACACGTTCCAGGTTCCCCTTCGTCTGCGTTTATGATCAAATATTTTGGCCGACCATCGGGAGGTTTAAGCATGAATGACCATTTTACACCAGACGGAAACCCCGCACCTCCCCGACCTCGCAAACCGGATATCTTTATTTCGTCTGAAACGAAGATTACTGTGAGGTTTATAAGTGATTCTGCATACTTATTATCCATTCTGGTCCCTTATTCATTATGTCCTTCGTTTTGTACCAGTCGCCTCGTTTGAGGGCACCTTGCAGTCTCCAGTCATGTCTTCCGTACAAATTTGTAAAAACTCTGTCTTCGTCCTTCAGTTTTCCATAACTTGACTTCGTTTGACTTGGGGGTTGAGTGGAATGTTTAATTTTTGGATGGTGTAATAGAGGTCCCAATTTTCCTAAAAGTGGAAACTGTAGTACAAGTACAATATGCAAGGTGAGCATTTTACCAAGTGTTCGACCTCTTAGATTAAAATGATTAATGACTGAATTGGTCATGTTGGTATTTTGACATTTGACAATAAAGCTGCTTAGCCTACGCCCTACGGTATGCGCATCTTGTATGCACTTGTAAAATTACCATGGCAACTCATAGCTACGTAGAGGCGCAGTTGTACATTCCACACTAAAGTCCCTTAGTAATCTAGGGACTTTATTCCACACATTCCAGTCTTGCAGATTATTGTATAAATAAATTAATTAAATAACAATAAAATTGATCTTGTATACTTAGTTAGTGTGGGGATGGAACGATTATCCACGAGTTTCCGCACTGCACATTTGTTTAAATAACAACAAAACAAGGAGTTGTGCTTTCAAAAGTGTCCGGTCGGGAGGGCATGGGAATTCTACGGAAATTGTGCATGGTTTACGAAGTTAATACGGTCAGATGCATATTGGCCTTAGAATGACAAGTTTGGAGTTTCTCAACGGACCTAGAGCGCATGTAGTTACCTAAAGAAGGAAATAATATCTATTCAGTTGTAAAGGAGTTGACAGTGTTTAAAATGTTCCAACTTAAGATTTAAATTTATGGATTTAATAATCTACAGGATAAAGAACCTACCTCATCCGGACAATCCAACGAATTCACAGATCTACCGAATTTACATCACAAAATGGAATTCATTAAAATTGCAAAATCTACAGAGGTAAAGAAATTTTAAGACGATACAAACTCGATTGCAACTAAACAAAGATACCATAACCTCTACTTGTAACGTTTCTGTCAGCCATTCGCACGTCCTTTGTCTTCTCTTTCTCTGTTTCATCGTCACTCACTCTGTTTTTATACCTAATCCTCCAGTTTACCCCCCACTTTCTTGTTCTTTTCCTTTCACCAGTTCTCCTTTTTCCTTTACCACTTGCTCTTTTCTTCAATTTTTCCCTTATTCCTCCTTTTGTCCGTTCTGTCATCTTTCTATATCCATTTTTACTTTACTTTTCATTACTGCTTTGCTGTTCTATTCTAGCCTTTTGTTCTCACTTCACGTCGCTCTCTCCAGCCATTTAGATTTAACCGTAAGGTGTGTCAAAGTATTTTTTTAAATTTCTCTAATTGGTAGAGAAAACCAGTGAAAACAACCATGTGTATGCCCGCGGGCGATCCAACTCAGGTAGCTTAGAACTTGGGTAACAAAACTAAAGGATTATTCTATCCCTCGTTATCTTGCAATTAGACACGATTACTTTTATTGTATCGAATACGAAAGAGATGTGGGTGGGTAACTAATACATTATAAATGTAATCAGAACCAAACTAGATAAAGAATAGAAGATCTTGTGATGTTTCACGGTGTATACGGTTGACCTTGAAACGACACTGTTTGTTGATTTCACTTACTGCCTCGTTGTCTTGTAGGAACTCCTTAGGTTCTAACTCGTTGTAAAAACTGTGCCTATATAAATATCTGTTGTATGTTATGTGGTAGATTTATGACAAAAATTAATTGCACCCAGACAAAGCGCCAAATGTAAATATACCATCAAGATCAAAATCGATACGTTACCTGAATTATACCTAGAATCAATAAATACAGTCAAATGAATGTAATAAATCGTCTGCTTTATTTATGATGCAAATGTTATAGGTAAGAATTTAAACAATATAATGCAATGCAACTGAAAACTATATCTTAAATTTAATGCACCATTTGAAGGAATATTGTAATGATAAATTGAATGATAATTTACCCCAAAGTCTTAATGCGCAAACGATATCAACGATTGTTCAGGGGATACGTGATGTAACATACTTTATCTTCAAACGGCCGATATGACATACATGTGTATGCAAGTAAATAACTCAGGTTTCCCCAATTATTACGGAAAGGTATAACGACGACAAAACCAGGATTATTACGACGAAAGCCGCTTTCCAATCTTACATCCTCATAGCAATCTTCTATCGCAACGCAACTTCTTCATAAATATAGATGTGTTAACGAAACCTGTACGTGCATGTAATGGCCGCCTCTTCATATATGAAGTGGAAATGTAAGTAGATCACTTATAACTTGTTCCCTAATTGTTGATGTGTATGGAAAAGCATTTGTGGAACAATATTTAGCACTTTTCTACTAAATGTATTAATAATTAAAGTCACATACAAATACATAACGTTCGGCTTGCGTACCGCATGCGTCTCTATCATGAATGTGAATGCACACACGTTTAAATTTAAATTACAAATTCACTGTTTCAACGTTTTCGACGTTTCGTATTGCAAATGTTTGTACAGGGTGTTACATGTAAGGTAGAGGGGATCAAAACAAGCACTTTTTCCAAATAAACAGAGGGCCCAACATGTTTCGTTTGGGGACCACCCCCATAAACCGGCTATGTGTTTCAGTGATAGAGCGTTGGACTACATAGCCGAAAGGTCGGGTGTTCGAACCTGGGCTAAGGTAAGAATTTTTCATGTGTGGTAAAGATGGGAATGAGCCTTAGATCGGTTTCGTTCGAGCATCCTGCCGGCTACTCTGAATTAGGCTTTCCTGCAGTTTTCTTAACTCGTAAGGTAAATATCGAAGTAGTATGGAACAACTTGAGACCTTCTACAGGGGCACCTCCAAAAAGTATTACTCACTCTGTAATTGGGCAAAAGCCTGTTGAGGGTCCAGAACAAGAGAGGGACAATAAATAAGTAAGTAAATAAATAAATAAACAAATAAATAAACAAATAAACAAACAAATAAATAAATACACAAATAAATAAATAAATAATAAGTCGTGAAATTTGCATTTCTTCTTTAATGTCTTTCTTAGCATTCATAAGAGTTACAAAGACTGATGGATGGCACGTCTTTGAGTAAGTTTCCGGGTATGCCCTTTCCGAATTGGCATTTTTCAAAATTTCTACCTCGGGGTGCAAAAAATTCTAATTTCAACGAATTGGTATCTGAGGGTTTTTGAGTATGAAAATCATGAATATGAAATTAGTTTTTGAAAATTTGAACAAAAAAATTCCACTGCAAAATTCTTGACCGGACAACGAAAATGGAAAGAATTCACATGGCACAGTTAGCATCAGATGAACTAAATAAGAGGTCGGCATCAAGGCAGAAACTGGATTTTGTGTGGGTATCGGGGGTGGGAGTGAAGTAAGGAACTAATAACTCCTGGGGTTAATCACCCCCCATTTTATCTCTAAATACCAAATACTCTAAATTTGCATGTTTAGCGTATGGCGAGAAGCTGGGTAGTCCAGGCAGATAAACTTTAATTGAGATAGCCCCTTAGCAGTACTCAAAGGAGTAGGCAACACGCGTTTTAGTGGATAGGCAACTCATATGAGCTCAATCCTGTGCCCCAGTGCTGGATATAAATATTGTGAACGTGTTTTCACAACCATGGGGCTTTGTAGAGTCGAAAAAAAAATGGCTCCACTATTAGCAATAAACATTTGTGTAGCCCCTGGCGAGGGTTCCAGAGGCAAATGAGCGTGGCGCCACATCGGAACTTTAACAGGGAGGGTTAAAGAGCATATGTGCCAATTTCAAAATATTTTAAGGCAATCGTTTGTTAGTCATTTGTTGGCGTTTGTTAGTTACATTTTCACGATTGTTGGTTGGACGTTATTTAATTATTCAAAATTCAAAATTTGAGCGTATAGTTAGCCCCCGATTTTTTGAATTTTCAAAGTATTTTTATTTCAATCATTTGTTGGTCGTTTGTTGGTGTTTGTTAGTTACATTTCACGTTTGTTGGTTGATTTAATTATTCAAAATTCAAAAGTTTTGGCGTATAGTTAGCCCCGCACTTTGAATTTTTTTTATTTTATTTCAATCGTTTGTTGGTAGTTTGCTCTTAAGTTGTTTAAACTGATGAAATTGTATAAATTCCATAGATTATAAATATATAAATGTAGATATGAATCCTTTGTACAAAGAGCGAGCTTTTAATGTACATAGGTACCACTGTATAAAAATTTATTACTGCATATTTTAAAAATTGTAAGTGAACGCGTCGTCCAGCAACTATCTTCCTTAAATGGAGTATTTGGGAATTTTGTATATTATAAGATTTCGTTATTTTAATTTAAAAAATAAATTGAGTTATTGTCAAACCTGGTGTGGGTACAGTTTTTTTGGCATTAGTAGCTTTCATCCATATGATTAGTGGAAACATTAACCATTCTGCAAACTTGTCACTAATTCACCCTTTAATTAGTTTAAATGGTATATTTTACTTAAACACAACTAAAATCTTGGGCAAATGGGGTGTACGCAGGGTCACACTCATTTTGAAAGTGTGCCCTCACCTTATATCTTATGTATATCTCGACAGTTCACGATGTTCACACTCACGCTCCCTCAATTTTATTTACAACTCAATGCTAAAGGGAGAGTGTTAAGTAACATGCACCGCGACCAAAGATAGAAACACTTCTTCCACCCCTAATACAGCGTATGATAGCGATAGCGGCGAATCGATCCGTTTGTAAAAGATTAGGTGTATGATTAATTTTTCGCTTCTCTCGCGCAAATATTAATTGATCCCTTCGAAAATAATGGTTAATTGGCAGATAAATATTTACAGATGGGGTACAGTAAACCTAAAAAGTTCGAAACTGAAAACATGCGCCGTACTACGAGTCGGAAGTAAGAGGGAGATTCGATCAAAGCACTTTCCCCGCGAAGCCGCTGCTGTTAGTCAGCGGTCGTAAGTCTCGTGTTGTGCTTAAACAAAATACGTGATAAAAGCCGGCGTGTTTTTAAATTACGCTTTTTTTTATTGACCGTACGTGTAGTTGTAAGATACCGTAAATTAAAACATTACAGTTAAGTGTTGTTATTGGGACTGTGCCGAACACGTGTTATTATTGTGTTTTGTATTGTGCCATTGTGGTTTTTTAAGCTGGTTTACGGGAGTTAAGGATTTCTTTTAAAAAAAGGTAATTAGAGCGTGCTAGCGTAATTTTGCGAGGACAAGGCGTCCGTTCGGGGGTTGAGGTCGTGAATGAAAGCTTCATCCTTTTTTCAGGACCGGATAACTTTCGCCCCAAAAACGACAATATTATCTAGTTTGATGCTTTTAATAATTGGCTTCAACCCCATTGTAATATGCGACCGACACAGATTTACTTAAAAAAATTAAATAACATTGCAAAAGTTACTAGTTAATTTCCCTAACATTTGATTCAATCAAGTTCGCGCGTATTTAAAATAATTGGAGGGATGTTCATTAGTACTATAAATCTTATAAAGTAGTCGGGACACAATTAATCCAATTAACACTAAAATACTGAAAGTGAATATAGACAACGCCCATTTACAATGCAAAGGAATCTTGTTGACATTCCTAAGATTAAGTTAAGTCTAATGTAAATAAAAGCAGAGGGTGTATCCGTTAATTTGGTGCTGTGGTGTTACCTGGAATGTTTGTATAAATTAACATGATGTTTGGATTGGAGCAGGGAATTTATGCCAAATACACGTTTTGCACCTATAAAAGGGTGACAAAAAATCACGATTTGGCACGTACAAATTTAAAATAATCAACCACCTACAACGTTCATGCTTTGTTGCTTTTGAACATTACTCACTTAACTATGCCGTGTAATTACCTGAAGGGCACTCCCCCAATACTTTCCATTTATCAATTTGCAAAAAGAGGGAAATTTCAAAAGCCGCATACTGTTGTGAAAGTACGCCGAATATTCACTTTGTCGTAAATTTTGATTGTAAGAAAGAATTTAGCGCTCGTGCACTACGGATTGGTGGAAATTATGGTTGCGGACTGGAAGGGATGAAAGCAATGCGTTCGAGAATTTGAGAAAATTGATTGCTCTCCAATGGTGATTGAAGCAGTCGGAAATGAGCTTAGTAATTGTACGAATTTATAAACTAACTCGTCGCGGTAGTATCAACGGTTAAATGACTTAATAATAGAAGAGTGAGATTTTTTTACCACAAAGAAAAGTAGAGGTCAAGTTATATTTTGCAACACTATTTTGTAGGGGAAGGTCTTTGCTTGTTTTGTTTCTTCATTATTTTCAGACACCAAAAACAGAATGGTAGGTAGTTTAATTTACTTCATTTATGGCATTCTAGGTGACATTTTATTTGGTTTTGTCTAGTTTTTGGATGAGACTTTCTGATTATGTAAACGTTTTTAAAAAGTTCCTCCTCAGTGCTGTTGCTTGACGTTATTGTGGGGCTTGAACTGTTCGATAATCAAAGAGGATGGCTTGGAATTTAATTCAGCCGCGCAGATACCACCCGCTGAAGGAATTTGTTTTTAGGGTAACCCACAAAAGTGCTTACGAGAGTGCTTATGTCTTTCACATTTACGTCCGCCTGTCTGTCGTTCCGTGCTATAGCCCAGTCTCTAGACATCGTATCGACTTCAGGGTTTCCTTATGTGAAAGGTTATGGGTTCCAGGTGTGCAACTATCACAAATGAACTTTTCCATTCATCACGTTGTTGCCCTAAATCGGTCCAAATCGTTATTTATTCACCAATTTTGATGGGAAAAAGATCAAACACGATGACCAAGAAATGATACATGTGTATTTTTGGTGGTGGTGGTGTCAAATTCGTTATTTATGCATCAATTTTCTTGGGAAACTGGATTGCTCAATTCCCACGTGGTTCACGTATAGTTTTGGTCACAACTTATTTTTGGGCAAAAATGTTGAAATTGTTACTGACCGTTTTTCTTCGGAAGAAAGCCTCGTATCGACTTCGAGTTTTGACGATATGAGCGCTTATAGGTTCCAGATGTGCAACTATCAAAAATTAATTTCGGCATCCATCACTTTATTGGCCAAAATCGGTCCTTATTTATACCCCATCGTATCGACTTTAAAAGTAGATTGTCCGTCGGCCTATGTGAGTAGGTATGTTGCACTGGAAATACCCACGTAGTAGTGTAGTAGTGGTAGAGTCATTGAGATCGGGTTTCTAGGGATCCAAAACGAAGATTTCTTCATAAAAGTTTGAGGTAGGTACCTCTCTTATTCCTGTACTATGTATTGCAGGTGGTAAAAAAGATAATTAAAGTGACAATACTCGTATATTGTAGCGAATATTTCAGAAATCCCAATAGACATCGAGGTGCCATAAAAGATTAGTAATCGCCAATAAACAACGTAGGCGGATGTGACGCAATCTTTCATGGAAATATGACGTGTTTGTTCTGGAACATACTGAAGCGTCCTTGAACGATTCAGAACATTCAAAAAGAATGTTGTTTGCTATATAAGCAAATCGAATTGTGGTTCAAGTTCAGTTCCAACTTCGTTGCGCTTAAGTGATGTTATAAATTATAAGTGATAAATAATAATTACTGTTAGGTATATATGAATCAATTTTAAACGAAATTAAGTTTACGTTACAATATGTAATTTAATATAATAGAAACGAATCTATTAAATCCATCTTTCAACCATTTTCTTAATTAATATCTCCACTTAAATAGGTTTGAGTTTTCTATCTCTTCATTTGTTAAATTCTGTAGTAACAAATGTTTGATCGGTTATGATATGAGTATGCTACATTGGTCATATTAATCAATTTTCAAGAGTGGGTCAAATGGGTCTCAAGAGCGGACCCCCTCTGACTACGGCCTTGCATATACTAAATCGTCATCAATATTTGAGTGTAGTGAGCTTCTAATTGCTGATATCCTACTGTAGAATATTGTTGTGTAAACTACACCACGCGGACGTTTTATTTGTCATAAGCACCTAAAATAACCAGGGATCATCCTGTATGTGAATTTTAAATATTTGTTGACGTTAAATGTGGTTCTAATTTGAAACACAAAACTCGATCATATGAGTTGTATTCGAGGTGAAGGTTTGGATCACAATCATTTATTTAATAGTGTTAATTTTGTTTAAATGATCGCCATTTGTCCTTACGATGAGTTGTTTTTTTTCGCTGCGTCAAAGCTAATTAGTTTCAAGATAAGGACGTGTTATTGCGGAAGCCTTAAACACAGTTGCAGAGTGCTCTAAGACGACGCATTACTTTGATAAGAAGGAGGAAATGGTTCAGCCGGACGATAATCGTTGCTTTTCGGTAGCGGCTTGTTTTTAGCGCATTTCCACAAAAATAAAAAAAATGCGCTATTGTGGCCACTTTGTCCATCCGTCCGTCCGTCCGCTTGTTTTGCGACGCTACTAGTTCTTTATCTTAAGAGCTATTGTTCTACTTTTTTCGCTATTTGGTTCGTTATGGTGTCGAGTCTTGTACCAAGGAAGGAATTTTTTCTGTACCGCTTACAAAAAAAGTTATTGTAAAAAAAACAAAAAACCGTTTTTTACATGTTCCATAATTTTACACTTTTGCCGTTTATTAACGATCCTAGAGATCGTTTATAATTTTGCATTGCTATCTGTCGCCTGCCGGTTGGTCTGTCCGTCTGTTCCTTTGTCTGTCTGTCCATCTATCTGTCCGTGTGAACGATAACTTTGTTTAGAAATGTTCGATCGCTTTTACATCTCCGTTAGTTATGAACTGAATTGCATGAAATTCAATATCGGCATAGCTTTAGCCATATAATACGCAATGCCAAAAGTTGAATCGAATCGATTCAAAATTCACAGTGCCCTTTTCGCATCTCGACCATTTATAAACCGAATTGCAAACTTTTTTACTTATAAAAGTATTTGAATGAAATTTGATACATAGGCACTTGGAATAAAGGAAAATCAAACGCCAATTTCAAAATTTGGTTTTGCGCATGCGCAGTGCCAACTTTTTTATTTATGGAAGAATTTAAACGAAATTTGATACATAGGCACTTGGAATAAAGGAAAATCAAACGCCAATTTCAAAATTTGGTTTTGCGCATGCGCAGTGCCAACTTTTTTATTTATGGAAGAATTTAAACGAAATTTGATACATAGGCACTTGGGATAAAGGAAAATCAAACGCCAATTTCAAAATTTGGTTTTGCGCATGCGCAGTGCCAACTTTTTTATTTATGGAAGAATTTAAACGAAATTTGATACATAGGCACTTGGGATAAAGGAAAATCAAACGCCAATTTCAAAATTTGGTTTTGCGCATGCGCAGTGCCAACTTTTTTATTTATGGAAGAATTTAAATGAAATGTGATACATAGGCACTTGGAATAAAGGAAAATCTAGCGCCAGTTTCAAAATTTTATTTTGCGCATGCGCAGTGCCAACTTTTTTATCTATGGAACCATTTAAGTGAAATTTGATACTTAGGCGCTTGGAACAAAGGAAAATCTAACATTAGTTTTAAAATTTAGGTTTGCGCATGCGCAGTTCCAACTTTCTTATTTAGAAAAGCATTGAAATGAAATTCTTCTCATAAACTGAAATTGAAGTAGCACGTCAAAAATGGATTGCCCATGTGCAACGCTATCTTTCATATTTGTGGCCGGATTTTTACGATTTTAACAGAAGTTGCATCTTACAAATGGGAAATGAATGCAAGTCGAAATGCGCTTTATGTAAATCGTTTACGATTACTTTTTAACTTGTTTTGTGTTTGACGGTTTTAGTTTTGCGGTCTTTATAATCGTAAAGTTCTTGTTATGAAGAAAGTCAATTGAGTGTTACGAGTATTAAGAGATTTAAGTCGTCGTGATAAAAGTGAATGTACAAGTCTAATTAAAGAAGTGCGGTTTACGAAGGAGTAGCTGTTTCCCGATACCCATTAAAGGGAGCGTTTCCATCATCAGTACATCTGTAATTATAACGAATTCAGTCTGAATCCAGTCGTCTAAATCGAGATTCAAGTGCAATAAGCAAAAGTAAATAAGTTTGATATTTGTGTTAGTGTGTGTGTCTGTAAAGACAATAGCAATTGACCGGATGTAAGGATTATTAATACTCTAAGGCAATTAAAATTTTTTAAGTTAATTTTTACTATCGATCGTTTGTTGCGTGGTATTTTTTCTGGCTCTGACTTTCTTTCAGCTTATTTGATTAATTGATGTCGAATAGGTACATTTGTTTCATTTCTAAATGTTTAATCAAGCTCAAATTACGTCCCAGTTTTCATGTTAAAATTCTCTATTTTGTACCCGGAATTACATCAGGTGTTATTTAAAAATTTCCTAATTAATTTTTTGGACTTTTGGGGAGGTTAAGGCGGTGTAATTTCTCAAATTAAGGAAATTTACGTTAATATGGAGATTTTCGTCGTGGCGGAGGCTAGACGTTTAAAATTGAGATAGCTGGACACAGGTGTTTATGCCGGTGGTTTAGTGACCGTCTGCCATTGCGCATAGCAATATAATATTATCCGCATGTGTCCGCAATAATGCTCCCTTTACATTATTTTCACTGTTGTAAATAGTGTATTTTTTCTCTTAAAAATGCCTCCTCCGACTTCCTATCTAATTAAGCTTTAATTTCTTTCAGCCGTCATTACTGTTGGTTTGATTGGGCCGCTGCGTGTATCGGTCAGTATACAGGGTGTAGAAATTAAGTATGTCAAATAATTAGGAGTAGGAGGACTAAACCAAACATTTTATCCATTTAAAGGTGCAAAATACTAAAAATCACTAAATTTGCGTCTTTAATTTGATTCTCGGCAACCATATAGCAGACCACATAGGACGAATTTTCGATTTGGCTACGTAATACATATATCCTTTCTGATTTTGCGAACATTTTTCAATTTATCTCCCAAGTTGCCCTAAACGGTTGTGCATAACTATAGGTATTAGTTCCATCCATGTATTTGTTGCTGAGGGGGAAAAAATAGAGGAGGCACGTATATTTTGAGGGTGTAGCACTCACATCTTTTAAACATGTGCTTTACCTATTTGGAAAAAATGCCTTGGCTGAAACCCCACCCACTCAAAAATAAAGCCAAAAAATAAATGAATTTATTCTCACGTTAAAATAAGATAAGATGAAAGGTCTACCCACAGGTGCGAATGACAATAGCACACGTTACGTACGCGGATATTGGGAAACGGTTTTCAAATTCTCCGCCTACTTTTCCAAGAAACCTCTATTGCGAACACGAAAACAAGGCAATATAGGCCCGTCATGATTTACATTAAATGTTTGGAAACAGGTGGATTGGTGGATAAAAAGTCTCTGGTTCAAGAGTGTTTATTTGATTTGAACACGTGATGCGATACTAATGATTCTAAAGTCTGATGTGGTGGGGATAAATTTAAAGGAGGGAAACAAGTGAAAATCATCGCCATCCCTGACCCCTGTGTGCTCATGTAGTGAAAACTGCATATCATGGATCGTTTTATATGCGCCATCCTGTATAATAATAAGAAGATAAACAAAATATAGCAGGTTATTACGGGTCTAAAAACTGAGCAAGACATAAAAACAATGTGGTTTGTCGTTTCTCCAACGAAATTCACCTTTACTTAATTCACTACGTATACTTACTTACACCAAACAAAATTGTTAAATCCATACAGGCAGAAAGATGATGCTAACGAATAGCTACGCAATAGATGAATATGCAAGAGAAATAAAAATAAAAGTCATGTTAGGTACTTCAACCTGGCTATAGCGGCTATAGGCCTGAACTAAACACTTTTGTTATTTTTAACTTATTATTAATTATACTTCTGTTGCGCGGCCCTACTTGCACCCTCACTGCAACAATTGTCAGACACATACCTACATGCGGTTTCTCTGTACCAAAAATTATTAATAAAGTTTTCATTCAAGGTAAGGTTTAGGTGATTGCAATTTTTCGTTTCTTTCGTTACAGAATTACAACTACATCGATCTAAGGTTAAGACAATTTCACCTGTTGTCGACCATGACACGACTTATTTTTCTTGCATATACGACACATTCACTTTTGTCTTGGGATTCGAGATGCTCAATCTTACACAACAATCGTAAGTGATGTTACTACGTCTCTGACCTATAAAATCGGTCCTTGTCCGCCTTTCGCACAGGACTTGTTACCATCGAACCGAATCTTCGACAGATTTCCCTTTACCTAATTCTGAATTTTATCTCTCCGTTTGCATGGAATTTAATTAAAAACTTAACGAATTGTTACGGTATCGATTACAATAAATTAATTTTTTCGTGTTTCGAATACGTACTTGTATTTCTGGGAGTGGAATATAAATTTCCCAAATTGTTTCACGAATTAAATTAAAAACGCTTTAATCAAAAGTGGTGGGAAAGTAGGTGTTATTTTAGGGTTTCGGTTTAAATTGTGGAATAATATATTCATAAATACCACAATTTATTAACGATTTTAGTTAGGAATTATCTTATACTATACTGGCTTTACACTGCAGTGATACTGTATGGTGCACTTGTATGGTGGCCTGCCATGCGCAGGGTAACCTACAAGAAGCAGCTAGGAAAGGTCCAGCGACTCGCCTGTCTGGGAGTCACTGGAGCCCTAAGAACCACGCCAACCTTGGCCATGGAGACACTTCTGGGACTAGAGCCTTTACAGTTAGCTGTGGTCTGTCACTGTGCCGCTTTGATCAGGGACAGATATTAACTCCTTGGAGACAGATACCTGGAACCGAGGAGGGTGAAGCAACTTAGGCTAAACAGGGCCCTATCCTTCATTTAGAGGAACGGGCTTTGAACTCAGTTGCGAAGAAGGGGGGTAGGCACAATGGGCCTCTGGTGTGCCTAAGTGCTGCCGGGCTCCCCTGCGAATAGAATAGAAAGACGGAAAAGTTCGGAAAATGTTGTTTAATTTGAAAAAAGCACAGGTTCTTGTTGTAACTCGCAAACGAATATACAGGGTGAACTTTTAAAGTTCTCGAAAATGGTCTTAAATATTTTTATGAAATTGTTCCAATCCAAACTTTTTCCTCTGAATTTTTAGGAACGGGGACAACTTTGATGATTTAAATGAAATGATGAACTTTTGTTTTTGAAATTCGAAACTACATAAACAACTACGTATGTACTTTTTTTTGTTAAATTTTGTCTCCATGGTTACGGAGCTATGGTTATTTTAGATATTACAATTAAAAAAATTACAACTTAATTAGAAATTTTTCGTGATACTCAAAATGACTTCCAAATATTTTTCACTCTATACGTCTTTCATTATTACTATCTTGCCGTAGCGGAATTAAGTGATCTTGATTTCTTTTACATTTCTCCTCGCCTTTTTCACTACTGCTACTTTGTAGTTTGTACTTTTACGATTCTTACTGTTTAACGGTATAACAACAATTTTCAAATTTTAATGTCTTGGCAAAAGTGCTCCAAAAGATTTTTAAGAACTCCAGTCAGGTTGAGGTTTTGAGAGTGAAAGGCTTTTCGCGGGGCTCACTTTACCTATATGCACTCATAAAGTAAGGTTTTGAAGCATATTGGGATAGGTAAGTGTTCCATGCATTTCCCTACCTTTTTCTAAATTTTGTAAAGAGGGTACACTGGAGCAGTAAAATGGATACTACATCAAATTCAAATAACTTTTTCGTATCAGAATGTGAATTAGAACGACGACCTTTTTATCTAATTTCTTTATTTGAAACACGCGTTAATCAACTAACACCGAGCAAGGTGAGTAATCGACCTACGCTGTCGCACCTATTGAGGATGATAACGCGTAAATTTGAATTTATTTCTGACCAGTTGGCCCGTGATCACGTTTGGGACGGGTTTGTGTCGATAATACCGTTCTAACTAAGTAATATTCGTGGTTTTAATAACAAATCATTGTGCTTGGTGAGTGCGTGTCAATTGTGAAAATGTATGAAGCTCGGGATGGAAGTCAATAAAAAAAGGTATGGAATGAAAAACTTTATTTTTTGAATATGCTGAGGCAAACATTCCTCTTGATATTGTACCTAATTGCGTGGGCTTGATCAGAGATGATTACGAGCCCAAAATTGAAAATTATTGCGAATGCTGGTGCATTACTGATAGTGTGTTCTATTCGGTGTCGTTTGTAAGTGCTCAGTTTCACCATTGTTTAAATACTTTTTAAACAATGGTTGTAAATTGTATTTGAAGCTGACTAATTTGTATCCACACTGAAAACCATGTTTTGCTAGTTAGATTACCAAACATGATGGGGTTTTGGGTCCACGGTCATGGGGGAAATAATCTCGCCCAAAATTAAAAAAAAAGTGTTTTGTAATTTTGAAAACGTTGAATTTAAGTTTGGGTTAATTGTAATGGATTGATTAAAATCTAGTCTGACCTGAACAATTAAATAGAAAAAAAATGAAGGTGGAAAAAAGTTAAAATTTTACCACCTTCTGTTCTTAGTAGATCTCCCAGTGTCGGTGCGTATACATCGTTGGCAAACGCACGTCCTAATTTTTATCTTGTTAAACCTGCACTTCTTAAACCCGGAAAGATAAAATACAACTCCTCAGATTTTCTATAAAAACTGACTTCTTGAGGGTTAAGGAGGCCACGTCACGCCAATATATTAACACCTAATTTTATATTCTACTGGCAAGGTTTCATGTAAATGCGTGATCCAATAAAATTGTACGTCGGTACCTACCTTCTTACATGCTTTAGACGTAAACTAGATAATCTTGTCTATTGTGACCGATAATGCTAAATGCAGGGTCATGACCCAGATATCCGGCTTTTAACAATATATCGCTTCTTATGACTAGATTGCCTTTTATCTCCGCCGTTAATTTTTATTTCTGTTTCAAGAATAATTTTGTTGGCTTAATTTAATTGATGTATAGTAAGTACATAATTTGAAGTGTACTGGGGTGCGAATGTTGCTAGTTCCTCATTTTATACAGGGTGACCATTTAAATAATTTTAAAGAGTATATGTCTTATGTTTTCTTACGGATATAAGAATAATCCTGAAAACTATATATTTTAAATTGCAATCTAGCGCTTGCAACGTACCAAAAAGTGATTTCCACCGACACCATGAAAATATTTTAAGACAACATGGTCATAATTTTTATTTCTACGAAAAGGTGTATTTCTTGATGAGTTCGTACATGAAACGTAGCAGGATTGCCGAAAACATTTCAAAAACGGTACTTATGCATCAATCTTATTCGGAATGTTGGTAATATAATAATATAATATCCATGAAATTTTGTTGAGACAATTCTCAGACGTGTTTTTGATGCTATGTGTGTGCAAATTTAAATGGGAAAAAGAGTGAATTTCCAGGTTTTAGATTCCTGAATTTACGTACATAAACAAAGCTGCCTCTCCTTCACGCCCTTTTTACTTCTCTTTAATGAATATTCGATGCTTTCATCCTACCTACTTCCCTGTCACTCTTAATCTTTAGGCCTCATTTATGTAGTGCTTATAGCTCCTTCACGCGTCTCACTTGGCGTTCTGGGAAGATGTTTTTGACACTCGCTTTACACCTTTTCGAACCTTCCATCTTTCCTTCTTCACCATTCTACATTTATTCTGACTTTAGCAAAGATGATATGACAGTTTGTATAGACTCTGTAATACTATCAATTCTGTGACACAGTGTATGGTGCATGTTCAACTAGTGCTAACAAGAATTGTCTGAAAATCCAAAATTGATGAAAGCGCATTTTTGGTAATACAGATCAGTATAATTTTATTAACAAAGTTTAATATTATCGTTCTCATAAGTAATCTACCTGCACATCTACACTATAGCAGAAAACTTTTAGTGAAAATTTGAAGTCTCTACCTATTGTAGTTGCCGAGATCTCAGCCGGACAGCCAGCCAGCCAGTCATAAGAAAAATAATAGCGTAGGTATTTTTTCAAAAATGCGCTAAAAATATGCCATATTTTTCGCGCATACCGATTTTTGAATATGAGCGATAGACGCCATTTGCACCTTGCATGTCTAGTTCATAAAATATTAGTAACTAGTGAACTGTCATATTTGTATTACTGTGTGCAATGGCACGCGGTCCCTACACCACCCACAAAACACCTGTCCATCTAGCTTAAATCAAATTAAAATTGTGATAATATAATATCTCCTAGTACACATCCAGCATCTGCCATAAAGCAAAATCTTAATACTGCCTTAAAACTCGGTGGCCTCGACCAACTCCGACAATTCCAAAGAACTTATTACACAAATTTTGATTAACACTTGAAGTAAATCTTGGGAACCAATAGAACTAAGTTAAAAACTTGGTCACTAGCGAGCGAGAAAAGCGTATTTTCCCCGCACAGAATCAGTAATAGCTCGGGAAGGAGGTGACTAATCCAAAAAATCTTTTGTGGATCTGCTCTCGGGGCTGTGCTACACCGGAAAGAATCTAAAACGAAAAAACTTAAACTGGAGGACTAGTACTTAGTGGGACAGACGAACAGACGGACAAAGTGCGGACGTTCATTTTCCTTTTGGAAAATGCGCTAATAATCTGATATGAAAACTCTACCCGGGCCGCACAAAAGATTCGAATTAATTTATTGACAAAGACAAAAATTTATTCCGATATACATGAGACAATTTAAAACAAAATCACTGAAAGAAAGAAAAGCTTATAACGTTTGTTTGGACATAATACTTTGCACACAGGCGGTCGATCAATAAAATTAAAAAATCTTGCTTACAATTTTTTTTAAGAATCCAAATGATCTGGTCGTACAAGGTTTGCTATATTTTGGCACACTTATCAAAGGCACAAAAACACTCGCTGACAGCTTCAGGAATATTAATTTTTTTCAATAAACTAGACTCGATAATCTCGAACTGTAAGATGAAATAATTTTTCTCTTTTAATAAAATTGCTTAACTTCTTTGCATTTGCTTTGCTTTAATGTGAAATCGAGAAACTGCGTCTTCAATTAAATAAATAGGGCCAACTGCCCGAGAAATTAGTCTAAACCGTCGCTAAAACTAACAGCTAGTAGCATCCATAGTTTTCGTGGATTCTAGTATTTAAGGGAACACACCACTTCCACTATGAAAGAATCTCCTTCTTCAGGATTTTTCAAATAAACCGCCAATCACAATTAGACTTCATAATGCCAGCTTCAAAGGAACGCGCTCATCTTGGTAAAACATGCGTCTACTAACAGCGCTAAGAACACGTACATTAATTAAATTTCGTCCGATAACTCTTCTTATCGCAAACGACCAGATCTCCCTATATTTTCACACCCAATATCACGTTTTACAGTTAAATACACAAATCTAAATAAGCAATTTACAGAAACGATACAATTTGAACAAGAATTACGTAATTACAAACATTTCCAAAAGGAAAAACAATACTGGGATAACAAATTCAAATACAATAAACCAATTTTGTGCTTACTCGCCAATAATCCACGAAATTTACACTTAATAAATTAAAATATTGCCATATATAGGGTGTCCCGCCATAATTTTTGATGTTTAGACCGAAGTAACGTCTACATGACGTTATTTACACAACAGTAGTATAAATTGAAATATCGAAGTAGCATCGAAATCTCCGTAACCCTTTCTTGATATACCAAAACACCTGGGCATTTCGAATTCTCCCAAGTTATTAAGCTCTTCTCTTTTCACACTTCATCCATATCTCTTTCGTGCCTCATTCGTACCTTTTCAGTCCTTATACACCACGTTTTCACGCGTCTTGCCCTCGCACTTTCTTCTTTTACAATTCCCACTCTAACGCGTCTTACACCTTTCCCTTGCTCTTTCCTCCTGAATTTCCTTTTCCTCTACAGCTCTTCTTTTTTTACATTTTTGTCTTTCACATCTGTTCACTTCATTCTCCATTTAAACTGCGTTGTTTCTGTACGTCTCCTTCATGCCTATTTTACTTTGGCCACACTTCTTTTCTCTATAGTTTCTTCATTCCGTCTTTTGTAGTTTTTGTGCCACGCCGCCTTCAAACATAATTGACGTTCAAGTACACTTCCCCTCATCCTTTTTGCGTCTTCGTCAATCACTCTGTATGCCTCTTCAGTTCTTTTTAGCGGCTTCATGTCTCTTTTGCGAATCTTTAACGTCCTTGTTTCCTTTTGTCTCGACTTCACTTCCTTCACGGTTTTTTCAACGTTTTTCTTTCTCATTTCTTTTTTACGCGTCTCTCCACTTCATGCTCTTTTTATACTTCCTCCAAGCCTTAAAAGCGGTTTCTGCATCCTTTCTTCACGCGTGCTTCTTTATATTCTTCACGTTTCTTGCTTTACCGAAGTGTTTAATACTCATCTTTAAGATCTCTGACAGGAAAAAAGGGAGCAAATTTAAATAATATAATTAATAAATAATAATAATAATAAATAATATTTAAAAACACTTGCTCTCTTCTCTTTAATAACTCTTGCCTTTGTATTTCATATTCGTACCACTGCCGTCTTCTATTATTAAAATACGCACAATTCTCTTATGTAAACGCGCACCTGCGACAAACATATGTTAAAAAAATTATTTAAATTTTAACAATAAGCACAAATGACCGGAGAAAAATATGAGATAAAAATGTCAAATATGTATAATTTTCCTTATCTTACAAAACGTAAATTCTTAACAATTAAATAAACAAAATAAACAAATTACAATTTCTCCAAAATGAAACGTTGTATTGAATATCTCTCACTGTTATCTTGTAGAGGTCAAATAGTGGCTATGGGAAAGGGGTTTTTATTTTTTGTATCTGTTCAAGACAGAAAAAAATAAAAACGAAATTGGCAAATTAGCTGATAATTTCTGGTAGCTTTTGATATTCTTTTAGTAGTAGACAAAAATTGAATAGTATCAAAAGACCCTGTACATCCATTTTCGACACTTATAATCCCCGTAATTGTTGTGCTATCAAAAAAGTAATAGGTATAGGCGTCCTCTACTCTTTTGGACTTAAAATGGTAAAATGAAAATTTCAAAATATTCGCTGGCTTAAGAGATACGGGGGAAAATGAATAAAATTGTCCATTTCGGATTGATCTTATATTATGTTCTTAGTGGAAAACTTTATTTATAATGATTGTTCAAATAACATACCGTTTTGAAAATAAGTATACCGGGTCAAGTAAAAAGTTATCGGACCTAACCTTATTTTTTTAAGTGGATGTTCCATTTCTATATTTTTGACTAAAAAGATAGCATATTGAATTCTCATTTCAAAATTGTACACTAGGAATGATATTCAAAAAAGATTCGTCATTAAAAAAAATTCAAATAAAATTCGAAAAGATTAAAAAAATATAAAACAATTTCTAAAAGTATTTTGAATTTTTTCAATTTTTTAAATCTTTGAATTCAATTTTTAAAAACATGTTTAATCTTATATTTTTGAAAAGAAAGTTGGATATGCTCTCTTTTTAGACTAAAATTATACAGGGTCTTCCATTAAAAAAAATTTGGTTACCCCGATAACTGTTTTGCCTGACCCGGTATACGTACCTATTTTGAAAACGGTAGATTATTCAACATTCAAAGAAGCTTTTGTAAAAAAATCTAGAAGGCGGTGCATGGAGTAGTGGCTGCGATTGATGGAAATGCAAAGTTATATAAAAACTCTTATTGATGCTTGACAGAGTGTAACAAAAATGTGCATGCCCAACTCGCAGCCACTACTCTATACACTGTCCAGTAAGAAAATATAGGGTCATTTTGAAATTGATAATTTTTTGGTTTTCCCCTGTATCTCTAAAGCGAGCGAATATTTTCAAGTTTTGATTTTACCATCCTAAGTGTGGGCCCAAAAAGAGTACATAACCCCTATATATAGTCCGGTCGAGATTGTTAGTATAATACCATGCGTTTTTTGTGGGGCCTTTTTTTGATTACTGATACTCAGTCTTAACATGCTTTTAATTAATTTATGGGAGCCACTTAAAAAAAAATTGTCGTGTGGCCGCCATACTGAATTTCATCCTGAAAAACAAAAAAGTGTGAAACTAACTTACATGTTTGAAAAATATTGTTATTTTAAACTTTTAAGTGTACACGTGAGACCTGTAAATATTTAGAACATACAGTGTGTCCCAGGCAGAACGCATCATAGGGAAACGGCAACTAACTTGGTGAACATGGATATGGCACTTCTCATGATGACGTGAAAGGGTAGGTACGCCTCCCATTCTTGAGTTAATTATTGTTGCATGAGTTTTGATGGCTCTTCCTGGTACATACTAGGTACCGTATTAAAATGTGAGCTTAACAATAGACGTTTATTCGCACTTCAGGGTAACCTTTAAAACATCGTTTAAAACGATAATAGTAAAAATGTATAATTTAAGTAGGGGTTGGTGGTAACAAATTTCCACATTATATACTTTTCTAATAATCCACGTTAACTAAAACATTACCCGTCGATGTTTATTGCACTTATTACAAATATCTCGAAAATTGCAATGCTCGAACGCTCTCCCTATTGCTGGATACCGTACCTTTATAGAAAGATGCTTTCGAGGAAGATTAATATTTATGTAGAAAATTACTTAATAACTTAATGGATTTGCAGCATTCAATGCATCCCCTTAGATCTTTGACGAAAGCAGTTTGCGACGGAAGGTTTCACTTTTTCCTGGGAATTTACAAAATGCATTAAAAATATTTGTGGATGTGCTGAAAAATGGCTTCATTACTAATGCTATAATTAAAACAAACTGTGAATTTCTTTTGCAATTAACAATTGGAGGTTATAGAACTGTTGTATTCAAAATAAATGACTCATTTCTGAGCGAAAAGGGCTGCTCTTTGAAATAGTAAAGATTCTATTTTAGTAACCTTTATTGGGCGAGTGTTGGTGTTTAGTTAGTAAACGCGACAGTTGTTGCCATAGCAATTAGTGGTTTCCTTATGTAAAATAAACCGCTAATGGCTTCACAATATAGTAAGGTAGGTATTTTTGGAAAGGAGCCCTCATTTAGTTTACTTCTGAGTGAAATGAAATTACGAGCAACAGGTATAAAACTTTAAAAGGATTACCTATCCTGATACCAAACACCGCGTTTAATGAATCTCCTCTATCTAGCCCGAGTGAATGTTGTTGATTTACCCTTTTTATTCATTAACGTGATTGTAGAGGGTTTTTATTAAATCAGTTTGCCTGATCGGCTGTCGGTTAATCAAAAGTATATATCCAGTACGATTTTTGAAGGGTTAACAGTAAAAGGGTCACGTCAGAGTCAGACCTTGACGTTCTCTAATTTACATTGACCTCTTAAATTGAAACGTAAATATTTTACCCTGAAAGGAATGAATGTTAGCTTGAGTGGGGCTAATGTTTGGCAGCCATTACACGTAAATATTCAAGATCGTCTTTCAAGGCAATTGCGTTTTTATACAGTTTTAACCTCGGTTTTAACCCTACTATAAATAATTATAGTATGAAGTATTTTTCGAACAAACGTTTATTATGTTTTCTATGGCGATGGATATAAATACCCGAAATCGATCGCCATAGAAAACATAATAAACGTTTGTTCGAAAAATACTTCATACTATAATTATAAACCCACCGGACTCTAAAAAATGGAGCAATTCATTAACCTACTATAAATAGTTTGCATATTATTCGAAGGATGATGCCAAAGCATATCAATGAATGGGAATGTTTAATGCAGAAGTATTCTCTGCCAAAGTTTGAGGAATTTAAAACCTTTCTAACCAACACTGCCAACCATTTTTCAAAAAGAAAGGTTAGAAAAATTGTAAGACCTGGAACGTTGTTTGAATTGCTTAGGGAAGGGCCATTTTCTTTCGCAATGCTCATCAAAGAATACGTGTCGATTCTGCAAACGGAGACATCATTTTCTTTTGCATCTCGGGGCTTCTTCATCTGCTTTTAACTCCGTTACCGTTACCGCTCAAATATTTGATAGATACGATAGGCCATAGGCCACACTCAATTCCGATTTTACTTGACTTTTGAGCATTGGGCAGATCCGTTTAGGTCTAAACCGAGGTCTAAACCTTTCAATTTTCCAAAAGCACGCGGGCGGTTTCGGACTCCATAAGTTGTTTGTTCTCTAGGCGAACACCCTGTCACCCTCACCACTATCAATGATCTCAATTCTCGCCTCTATAAATAGGCGCTTGAAACCTTGTTACGTTCACTTTGGGCAGAAATAATAAAATTACCTTGAGATAAGCACAGGGTAAGTTCAGGCAAAGTAGAGGTGAATTTCGGGGTTTTGGTACACTAGCAAAAATAAGCAAAAAAGGGAAATCTAGTAATAGTAAACCGGATAGGCGCCACTCTTTCAAAAGAGAGTAGAGAATTGTTACCAAAAAGGGAGAAACAAGGCAGACAGATCCTTGTTCTGGTCTCAATAAGCTAAAGAAATAAAATACTCGATAGGGATAGAACATAAACGATAATTGACGTCACAATCGAAGGTGATTTAATAAAATGATCTCAAAAATATTACAAATATGACATTGTAATATACATATAGATCTGCAATTTCAATATTTAAATTTAGATTAATTTTTAGTAAAAAAAGGGATCAACACGTAGTCAGACAACATATTAACATTCAAACAGGTTTCCGCAGAGCTATAATCATTAAGGAAATATTAAGCAAATGTAATAATTGCAATTCGCTTGTATCAAAAAGCAGTATGTAATTAAACGTTATATCAAGGAACAGACGAAATAAAGAAATTACCTTTTGAACTATAGGTCGTAACAGCCTTGTTGAGTTTTCTGCCAATCTGTAACAGATATCAACACAAAAAACAAATAAAAGGGGTAGTGAATAGCACGGTTCATAAAATATTCGGTAAGCAATTCTTACGTCTGACACTGAGGCCAATCTGATACTAAAACCATAATTAATACCCAATAAGAATTAATAATTGGCATGACACTAGCAAAAGCAAAATTTTGATCGATCACGGATTATCTTTACAATCGTCGGGGTATAAAATCATAAACGTGATTTTCAATTCAAGAAAAGTACTTTATGATGCACAAATAACTAAATTTCTAGTGGGCCAATCAACTCGTCAAAGCGTTACAAAAATATGTCTTAAGAATGCTGCGTAATAATTTAACATATACCTCGTATTGTTTATACGCAAATATAGATCCGTAAAAACGCTTCAATGGAGCCACCACAGACATCAAAGGGAAAAAGACAAACCACTCCAAAGATAAATATGGTAAAGTCAAAACAATAAATCCCTTAACGCTAGACCCGAAGTCAGAAAAGTAAGGGCGTACCAAAAGAAAACATTTGCCAGTAATCAATGCAAAAGCGGAAACTTCACGGCGCGGAAAAGAAATACAACTGCGCGAGCAAGATAAACTTAAAGAGGGCTAATCAGAAATACCACGGAAAACATCTGCACGATCTCCGTCGGCGAGACAAAGAACTATTGTAATAAGAAATCTATACTTAGGTCAATATTTCAAACTAATGGATTACAAAGAAGATACCTAGATGACGTGAGGATTTAAATAAGCGATCAGTAATGTCACATATAAAATTACATTTAACAAATTTTTCGTATCTCAATAAATAAAAGAGATATTGAAGTGATCCTCTTATCTCGTACGCACTGTATATCACTTCCAAGAAACACTCTAACTTGCGTAATTGTGAACCGCCTTCGACCCAACTTTAAGGGTTGGTGTGTCATAAATATTTCTAAGTTCGTGGATCGGCCAATTCCACTATTTTGGAACAAAATGGCGGAAAGAAATCTATACCTGATCGGCCTAGCCGAAAGGGATAATTGATACCTACGTAACATCCAATCCTGTAATAAACGGATAATCCTGAAAATGAATCACAGGTTTTAAGTATTCATTTTTCTGAGAGCATTTAAAGGGTGCTTAAAAAAGGTGTCATTAACAAAAGGATGTTTATAGCCGTAGGTATTAAATTGAACTCGGGCGTGGGGGTTGAATACATTGCTAGGTACAACACACGCCGAATGGCAAGTTTCTCATACAATTCCAAACGGAGAAATCCCCTCAGGAATGAAGTTGTAGGTACCTCGTTGTATTGCAAATAATACGAGAGCAAATTTTTGTAGACGCCTACCATCGCAAAACTTTATCCTTATCTCGCAAATTGTACGGCGAGCTACAACAGCGGTTTTAACTTGGGTGAAGCTAATTAAAGAGTTCGTGAAGTTTGCTCATATTGTATAAAACCCACTAACAAAGAAAATTTTAAATAGGCCTACGTACCGTGTAAATTTAGTTAGATGTGCGAAAATTCCAATGAATTTATAATTTGTTACGTGTAGGTAACGTTAATGTAAGTACCTACCCTACCTCGTACCTACCTAATAGTTTCTAATATCTGTTTCATTAGCAATGAAAAATTAAGAATCAGTGTGTATGTAATACCTTAATTTAGGTATGATTTTGCGCAAACAAATCGACAGTTGAAATCCTGATGGAAAATGTCAATTTTTTGAAACTTTTTACCACCCGCACGTTAGTACGAGAGGTATTGCATTGGGGTAAAAAAATACTCCCTACTTTTTTGACGGAAATACACGTTTTGAAACGCTGGGCTTCCGCATGGAACAAAATGCCGATGATGTCGGTCTGTCTGTGGTCGGCCCCGGTTGGAACCAAATTTGGTACCTACACATATTCTTATATCTAAAAGAACGTAGAACGCAGATGCGCAAGTGTATTTAGGACGTGGCGGATTCGTACGCAGACAAATTTAAAATATCCCAACCTACTGTGCCATTATGGCGCCGTTATGTTACAGTTCCTTCTTCTTCTAAGGTTGTTGTATATCTCGCGATAATTCAACCGCGTAGAACGTTTTCTTGTTTCTGAATTATTCGTTCCTATGTGGCGATGTCGACTTTCAGTTCCCTTAGTTAACATTTTACACTCATTACAGTCTTTGGAGATGTCTCTGTGACAGTCTTGCTCTTGAGACTGTAGATGAGTACCAAATCGTCATCATTTGTAGGCTATTGCTATTACTATGGTAGTAGAATACTTGTTCCGTCGACCTAATGCGCCATAATGGCTCATT
Organism: Photinus pyralis; assembly: GCF_008802855.1. Lineage (NCBI taxonomy): Eukaryota > Metazoa > Arthropoda > Insecta > Coleoptera > Lampyridae > Photinus > Photinus pyralis. The sequence goes on along the minus strand of NW_022170596.1, from coordinate 43,114,989 downwards.
TTGTTACCATGTACCTATACTATCGCAGGAACAAATGGCATGAACTGCAGATATTAAGTACGGTTTTGTGACAGCTATACAAGTAAACGCAAATGTGAGTTTTAGTTACGATATTGGCTATAAATCTTTGAACAAACAATTACATTGAAAAATTAATATTGGGAAAGCGACAAGGCGACCGTCGTTCCCATTCGTCTACTCGAGAATCCTCAAGAGAACGCGCCGTGTACGTGATATTTCGTACTCGATTTCGTAAAGTACAAAAACAGAAACCCACCTTTACAGCAAGGTTCAAATCCATACAGCCCGCAGTGGTTAATTTTGGCAATTTAAAGGAAACATCCAATTATAGAGGCCAACGAGTTCAATCGAGTAGATACTTTCGGAATTTAGTAGAAGCGTTGTTCTAAAATACGTTTCAGAACTTGGTTTTATTTTCAATGTGGTTTGAATGAGTACGCTTAAAAGTACTGCCAACAGTATACAAACAATTTAGGAACCCCCGAAGGGTTAGTGCTGCAAAACCGCACATACGTACAAACAACAAAAACAAAACTTCTGCTTTTAATTAAAATATTCACTTTTTGATTAAATTCTATTGTTGCAGTGAGTGAGGTGTTGTTCAACAATGGCTAGTGCGAGATTCATCTCATGATCATTATTTACCTACGCGAATTACTCCCACGTCAAACCTACGTCCATTATTTGTTGTTATGTAAAATATATCAACGGTATTGTACAAAGAAATAATTATGCGTGCGATAGCTAGCTACATGTTTTAATAGTGCCCTCATGCTGGCTTCAAACACGTATTCGTGAAGAGCAAAACAAAAAAAACGTTTATTCTTTGGAATGTTTTAAGCAAAAGTTACGTCTGAGTTAGGCATAACCTAGTTTTCAAGTTATATGAAGTTTTTTATGCTTTTTATACTACAGTGGCATAAACAACTTTATAAAAATGTAAATCAGAATTTACTTAAAAAATGTAGAACTTTTACGGGTCGGGTCAAGGCAATAGTGAAACAAATGATTGGTATTCCAATGACGTTCTTACTAAAAATGGGACGCGGGGCACGGAATGAAATGCAGTTCAGGACAGACAACAATATTGTTTACATGGAAACGACAGAAGAACCTAAGCTTGCGTCTAATTTAAATTGAGAATTTTCAGAAGTTTTATATATAGCTTCTACTATTAAAAAGTTTTGTATTATACACGATGAAGGGAAACTAACCGTCCCTTTATCGACTTGTATAACAAATAACTATTATTATTATTATAACGTAAGTGCAAGTTAGATCCGTGATCTGGGCGTAATTAAAGTTTGTATAATTTTTGCGCCCTTTCTTGTCCGGGCGCTAAGCGGAGGGTTTACACTGCTTACTTCTAAAACCGGTCCCGTTCAAACATATGGTATACGTAGGTTATCTAAGTGTGCGTTTACAATGAACGTATACGTAAATATTTCATAAACCGTAACTCGTACATATCCGTATCGTTTCCGTAAATTTACTTCGCTGTTTACAATAAACCAAAGATCATACTACAAGTAGTATGATATTTGACCGTACGTAACTTTGAAACATTTTCAACCTTTGCGACTATGCGCAAGACTTGCATATCGCTTACATATACGTACGTAAAAATTACGTTCATTGTAAACACCGAGGTAAACACCATCGTATGTTTCTATACAGTTCAACTTTGCGAAATTTTTACGTTTTATGTATTTCTTACGTATACGTTCATTGTAAACGCGGTTGAGATTTAACCTCACCAATAAAAATTGGGAGGCTTTTGAAATCACTCCAAATTTCGATTTTGAGATTTCACTAGATCTTTACGTTTCAAGGTTACAGGAGTCCAAAAATGTGGTTTAAAAAAAATCTTTGTATGTGACTATGTGCGGGATTTATCGGATGACGCGCAGTAACATTCTGAATCCTGAAACTCCCTCAGACTCTTGGAATTTGTTGGAGACCGAAAACTTTCCCTTTCTGTGAAAAAATCAGTAAGATGATCCGTGAAATTTTGACTGTATTTAGTAGATATTGTGCTAGTTTAAAAGTTGCACAAAGTATAGAAAGTATCTGGTCAGTAATAACTTTAAAACAACCCCAACGGTTCGTTATCTTCAAAAGTTTCCCGGAGTCTACACTTGCAAGACCATTTGAAACCAGCAACCGTTCTAAACCCTCAATCTAGTCGACATAAGCAGTTTTTCCATTGCACAGCAAAACCGAGTTCTTTAAAGGTCCCACGACAAACGTCCATTTCAAGAAACGTTAACTAAAAAGATTGTTTTGCTTGGATCCGTTTAGTAAAGTAAATTACAAGAAATAAAAGTTGTCTTTCATTCTTTCTTCAAGTGGAAATTTTGAGTGTTCTTACTGAATGGCGCCAATTTATGTAAATTGATTATTGCAAAGATTTTATAATTATGTACGTGTGTTTATCTAGAGCCCTATTGACAAGGTTAATTTTCTTGGAAATTTGATTTTTCTTCATTTAATGAAAACTTCCTGAATTGAGTTTTTTATTGATCAATATATTTGCGTAACACGTTGGAATTGTTACTGTTTATTAACCAGGAATATTCTGTTTACTGTTAAAATTCTTAAATTTTAATTTCAGATTTCATTTCAAATTTAGTAAAAGTCAGATGAAGCTATCTTCTATCCAATATTTAACTTTATTTACAGCGTGTTTCCTATGTAGGCCTAAAGTTACAAAATTTTATGTTTGCATATCATCTCAGTTTTTTTAATGAAACACCTTATATATTTTTTCTATTTCGGTGTCACAATGATGATTTTGTACTACTGTTTTCGGCCGAAAACAGTTGCACAAAGACAGTGATTATAGTCGTTTTTTTTTGGTAACTCATCTCTTAAGTTGGCAGTTACTAGTTAGTACAAGTAGGTACTTCGTTGGGTACTTCCATGTTTGAACTTCAAAATGTCAGTCTTACTACGATGCCAACCTAAAACTTAACGGCATAAAAAGTGTTCCCAACATAAAACATGTTTTAGTTCTAATGTTCCCTATAGTTTCTGATAATGCTTTTTTTTATTAAATTAAAGCACCGAAATAGAAAAAATAGTATGAAAAACGCGTGTTACAATGCTTTATTGTAATACTCCTATCTTGCGGACACTCGTGGCTACGCTTCGCGTCGCCACTCGTGCCACAAGATAGTCGTATTACAATAGGTCGCATTGTAACACTTGTCTTTCAATATACTATTGTGTTATTGTTTTACTTTCATTATTAATGTCCTATATCTTCAACAGTTTTAAGAATATCTTGTTTTTCCTTGTTTTGTTGTATTTTTACATAAAATAATTTGATTAAGATACCCGCTTTGTTGATGAACAAACTTAAAAAGCACATGCCCATCTGGCTTTAACTAAATTGGAAATAAATGATAAGAAGCATAAAATCAAAATTTATGAAGTAGAACAATAGGTAAACAAAGACTTGCAAATGCAGTTTTTTAATTATAATTCGAATTTTGTGTGTTGTAGATATATTTTGAAAAAGACGTTAATGGTCATATAGAATTAGAATTTGGAAGCAAATACAGGGCGTCCTATTAAAAAAAGTGGAACTTTTTGTTCCTCTACTTCGTGGTTGCATCATGTATATTCACCATATAATCAGCACAATCTCTACAAATCCTTCCTTAGGACTATAATTAAATAGCATCCGCGCAAAGGTTGAGTCGCCCTGTAAATTTCTTCGAATCTATAAACCCCGCCCACTTAATAATCAAGATCAAAAATTAATAAATAAAAAACGTTTTAAAAGTATGCAACGGCTAAGAAGAAAAGGAGCACATAAGTGCAAGCTGTGCGAAATTTTAGTAAAAAGTTGTTTTGGAAATATGAATATTGCTGTGTGCACCTATACCTAGGTAGCTCAGAAATTATTCTCAATTGTCTTAACTTTCAACACCAAACTCAGTTGGGTTCCGGCACAAAGACAAATCTTGACGTTGATATTATATTACACACTCAGAATAAAATACGATAAATTCCAACGGAAACGCTACATACATTTTCAAGCAGATTAGAAATCCCATTCGAGTACCACCATATAATAATCAAATGGAATTGAACCTGGATCTTAATTTAGACTTTAAATAGACACATAATTCAATGACACCTTGAGATTACCAAACCATGTCATAAAAATTGTAGGCCAAACATAAGCCTTTCTGTACACAACCCGCTCACAGAGCGGACATAACTTAGCAAGTGATCTTAATTCTTAAGAAATAATAAAAATGAGTACTCACAATCTGGCCAAGAAATATCCACGATTAAATTGGTTCAACGGAACGGGATTACATACGAAATTTCACTTTTACGGAAAAAACTTAGGACTTCAACAAATATTTATGTGTACAAAGGAAAAAAGTGATGGCTTAAATATTCTTATGTGTAAAATATGCGATGTATTTGCTTTTACTAGAAAAATCTTCTACTCAAATTTTGAAGATGAAATGGTGTAAATGGGTAGACAAATTTTGTGCGTTTTAAATTCATTGTTGCTCGACTTATGGCCGGTGGAATACATTTTAGAAGTTTTCTTGGATTTGTTGAACATCAGATGCGACAATCTTGTTACCTATTAACATAACCATTTAAAATGGGCCTTATGGGAACAGGCGGTATTTTTAAATCAAGCTTGGATGTACGAATAAGTGGCAATTTAAAGTATGATGTGGTTCAGAGCAGATGGAGTAATAAGTACGAACTGTGTGCAAATTTGATTAAAATTCCCAAATTCTCCGAAATTTTGGAGAAAAATTAAAAGAAATCGACTTAAAGAGTGACAAAAATGAAGAATACATTATTACAAAAAAGTCACCCCAATTACGAACGCGGAGTAAGGGCAAAGCTGCAGAGGATTGAAATTAGACCGAAGAAACTATAAATCCTAAGTAACAGTCGATTGAAGAATAAATAAGATAATGTGAATTTTAATGTATGGAAACCCTACATCATGGACATTCTGTCTACCTTCCGCCTCGTTTCAATAAATTATCATCTACAATAGGGCTCACAAACATTAAAAATGTACAGAAAACGGATGACCTTTTAACCTGTTGAACTCTAGGATATTTTCGTGTATTTAGAAGGCTCCATTTAATATCTACACGCTTTCTAAATGAAAATAATTAAACCTGGTTAAATTTTTCAAATTTTGCCCGTCCCAAATGGTTAGCGCGACTCCGAGACGCAATTCCAATATGTGAAAGAACAAACATGTACGCGCGCGGCCACACCAAATTGAATTATAAATTTCTCCAGAGATGTAAAGGTAAATGCGTAAAAACTGCAGGGATCTCGTGAATATGAAAACGTTTTTTTTAAATAAGAGAGGAAGCGTATAATTTTTTTCATATTTACAGTGCTAAAATAAAAGAGGTATAATTTAATTGGGATGGTTTAATGGCGTCATTAAATAAAAGTTCCTATTTAGTATCAGGAAGTTTATAATTTAAAGATTAAATTCTATATGCGGTGTCTTTACGTGTATTTAAACGTTACTTACCATACGACTGGTCGTTCCGAGACGAGTAATAACTATCTATTGTTAAATATGTATCCATTGTATTGTATTAGATGCAGTCATTGGTTCAAAAGCAGTAAAATGAGTCGGCTCGTAAAATAAAAAAAGGTAAAGGCCCGTTGCCGACTTTTAAATTTATTATTAATTTGTCATTATTCTACATGCATTTGATTACGTCAACAGTTCTAGAAAATTACATAATTTATTTACAGCTAATGGGATTATTGTGAAGTTTTAACGAAGCATTTTTTTTACTATTTTGTGGGTGTATGCATATGAGTTTCTACTGTTTCTTTTGATCGTTATGTAATCTAGAAGCTGTCCTTAATTTCTCTTCAAGCTTCTGCCAAGTTCCTCTGGCGCACATCTCAAGTTGCTCTAACATGCTCATGAAGTGCCCTATCATAATTTTCGTATCAACCACCTTGTATACCCGAGAGAGGAAGGAGTACCTGTCACATCTTCCATGGACCGCCTTTTTCGTATCGACCACCTTTTCCGTATCGACCGCCTTGTACAATCAAGAAGGGAAGGGCTACTTATCGCATCTTCCATGAGCCGACTTTTGCGTATCGACCGCCTTTTCCGAATCGACCGCCTTTTCCGTATCAACCGCCGATTAGCATCGACTGCTTTTGCCGTATCAATCGCATCAACCGTCTTGTTCACATAAATGAAGAATAGTTCTTAATAAAACGAGTTAAAACCTATGCCATGTTTCCAATTGGTAAATATTTTAAGTATGATGCATGGACAATATGCTGTACATTTATAAATAATTTACATATGAAAAGTAGAACTAATTTCATTTTTTAGATTTGATCTTAGATTCCCAAATATTCCCGACTAAATATTGGTTGCGGTATAAAACGATAACTATTCATCAAATCCAAAACAGACGTGTCCTAGCGTTTTTTTGCAATTCGTTATTAGCTTTCCAAAAATCACTGTTCCATTTTCAATACACTCACTTTGTATAGATAACGATAGAGATTTTCGAGAAGTTATAGCAAGTGATAAGGACTTCGGTATGAACATAGAACAGTATGACGCTTCATTAATGCAAATACGTAGTTGGCGAATGATAAGGTTTTGAGTTCTAAAAAAGAGTAGCAAAAGTGAAGCTGAAACAATTTCTAAAATGTTCAGATTCATTTCTTCAAAATATGTCTTATGGTTCGGGGGATAAGGCCAACGTTGCATTTTCTCCCATTTCCCAAACCCGATCCATCGCACAAGCCGATAACACACATCGTACTTGAATTCCAAAGCCAACTTCCTGCGGGTTGTTTTTTTTAAATATAAAAAAACATGTCAAAAGTTACACAGCACTCTAACTACGTACATAAAATTTCCCAGATACCCAATATTATCTAAACACCCTGTATATTAATCTCAAATGAAGGCTGCCCACCTCTGTGGAAAATTCCACGTTAACTACCTACGTAACAAAGACTATAATATGCCTTAAATTAGATTAATCATGTACTAATCTTCAACCTTCGCCTTAACAAATGATAAAATTAAGCCTGACGTCAAAACATGATACAAATTGATTAAGCTACGCAATTCCTATAAATGCAATTGAAGAGATATTCTCTATGAAACTTCTACGTACACGAGAGAGCGTTACGTATGTACTATCTCCAACAAACAAGTAAAGCTATCTGCACTAAATACGGCCCTTACCTCAATTGTTAACTTGTTTTACGGACATTGCGTAATGTTTCATAAGGCCTTGCAAATTCAAATTTATAAATGCAAACACCAAAATAAAGCAACACAAAACAATTCTATTCTATGCTAATACAGTAATTATAATGAAAAAATAAACGATACAACTAAAACTTCGCAGCGTTTTCTTTCTAGCTCGAATGAGAAATCATAATGTACACCCGCACACGACCCTGGTCCTTGTACAATTTGAATTGTTGCATTTGCCGCGAAACATTTCCAGTGGTTTAGCATGCGTCACATTTAGTGAGATGCATAAAAGTGGGAACGATAAAAGGTGTTTTTTTCGTTTACGTGATACAGATGAAGGTTGCAACAGGGGAACATAATAATTGATATGGTGTTTTCTGAAACATTTTACAGATTCATCCTGACAGCTTCTTGCGCTTCCATGACTCCTATTCACTTCTCTCTATACACTTAATAATAATAATAATAATAATAATAATAGCCATTTATTGAGTTGATACAGATTGGTTAAAAATAAAATTAATATAGATTTACCCTTATACTTTTGTACAACCCAATGGGGCGAAGTTCAGACACGTAGAATAAACTACCGTCTGTTCTACCACTTAACCCCTTCTCATTAGATTTTTAGAACTGTAATGGCAACAGATAAGCATGTTGCATAAATTGTTTGCCCATAAATGTCTTGCGTTCTATGATCCAGATATAACGTTTTTTACGAGAAAGGAGAACATAACGCGAGATACCGCGTTGCCAAAAAGTGTTGCACCTTTTTGTTTTACATTCATCTGTCTGTACCACTCGTAGGATTTTTAAGAGAGAATTTTGTATAAGGAGCTTTATATTATATTATACTTTTAGTACATACAGGGTGATCAAAACCGTATACCTAACGCAGAGGAACGTACCTTTTTGTTTATATTAATTAAAAAAGGAAATAAATCTCGAATAATTTTCATTGTGTCATTATTACTCTACGTTCAGATCGGATGAAAGGGAAAATTTAACATCAAAAGTAAGGGAATAATTTTGTTCAGAAGATTAACAAAACAGCATTTCTTTTGGACAGAACATTATATGCCATAGATACAATACAAAGCTACATTTTAATGAACCACATAACGTGCTTTTATCGCCCCTCTTGTATTTAATTGGGTAGGCTTTAGATGAAATTGTTTTACATATCATCATTTAGTATTTCACCTGATAAACAAAAATCGACGATCGTATCGACGCTACCTTTTTTTTACGGGCAAACCTAGGTTTAATTAGTTTAAAGTGCGCATTAGAAAATCTTTGCGGCTAAAGCCCGAAGAGTTTCCAACCCTATTACATTTAACCGGATAAACCGGGTTCTAACCGATCCTAGTCGGGTAAAGCCCGGAGTTTCTACAGGATGCAACGGTTGCATATGAGAATTCTGTAAGTTGCATTGAACATTAATTTATTATTAACAATGGCGGTAGATGTGTCGTGTCCAGACGTACCGCTAGCCCTCTTCCAACACTTCGTTTTCTAGATATTCGCTTCGACTTCACCAATTAAGGTATGTCACATACAGACGATACAATTTTCCTTTTCTGAGTACTCTCCTCCTATAAACTGTTTTCGAGATATTGGCTTTTAAAGTGTCTTAAATAATTAATTGCTCCTCTTGTTTTAAGCTAAACCACTCTATTAATTGCTTAATAAATTGCAAGTTTAAAATTAATTGATCGATTTATAACTGATTACTTAAATTAAAACCGTGCGGGAGTGCCAGGGTACACACAACGTGAAGATAAAAGTTCTTTGCTAGATGCATGTTTGCGATTTCTAATATCTGGAGAACTAATTGGTGGAGGATTTTTATTTATGATATCAAAAATATATATTGTGTTAACATTTGCGTGAGCAACATTATTGTCGTTTTTGTAATATAAGCGAACTATTTCTACCTTTTTTTCTTTTGTATAATCCCTTTTATAGATGAAATGGTATAACATAATTTTGTAAGTAATTATACTCGTACTATAAATGCAAATATTTAAAAAAATGCCATTATATATAATCATTTTGAAATCAGAAAGAAAATATTCAATTTTTGAACAATGAACATTAAAAATTTACTAAATTTGCATTTTTTACTAACTTGACGACATTCATTTGTTTTTTTACTTTACATTTTTTAGCGATTTATGACAAACCCCACAACTTTTGTATTTAAAGTTTTTTTCTAACTCTAATAGTAAACGCGCGGTTTAAGTATAGGGCTGTATCTTAAGAAACAGGATATGAAAATTTTTCATACAAAATACAGTTTCTCATGTTGACCCCATTTATTTGGAGATCTTCTTTCTTTAATTTTAAATAAATTAACTTTAAAATGAAAAACTAATGTTGCTTCTATCAAATCTAATACCAATAGATTCATAAATGATAAAATTCGTGTAATACGAACCAATATTTTCTTAAAGATAAACAATCGCTAATTTTTTAGAAATTAACGCACAGTACCTCATATAAAAAATGTCCTTCCATACATAATGATGTTAATTCAAAATGGAGCTGCGATGAGCCTCCTCATAGCTCCAGGATTTCGGAAATGGCACTTGGATTATCCGAAGAATCGGTGCCCTCTCTACGAATTTGTTTCGGACGTTAAACTTCTGTGTTTATAGATGGCAGGCAATCAAGATTTTCTTTCCACGGTTAAATAAGAACTTCAAAAATCTCTCCAGATTAATCCCTACCTAATCCCAATTAATTAACGACAATTGGAATGACCTTTCAGTGTTGTTCTGTGATTTGGGGGCGTAATGAAATTCCTAAATCGTAAAGGGGAGTGCCCTCGGGGGTGCCGTTATACAGTATTTGTTCAAAGTCTCCACGGGCAATGATGAATGATTTTTAAAATTCTGTGGCATTTAATCAATGCACATTATAATTTATAAACAGAGGTTACTCAGCGTAAATGGGTACCATCAAACGCCTCTTCGCTATCTAAATCCATCAGCTCTTGCATTATATTTTTACAGAAATTAAGAATTACATCTTTCAATGTACCTATGCCAAACTCAACTTAGTATCTTGTACTTTTAAGGTCATCCTTTCAAAATTACATGTAGCGTTTATCTTACTTTTCCGTGACCAAAAACAGCATTGTTTGAAACATGACACGCAACGAATTCGTTTACGAATAAACAATATCAATTTTGATTTCACACTCTCCCGCATTTAATTACTCTAGAAATTCCCGTTCCATTCGCGCGTTAAACGTTTTAGATCCAATAACAATACACAACAAAATGAGAAAAGTTTATTCAACTTTTAGGCGAAATTTTCTTTATAACACCAGAAACGGTTTCGGCTTACTGGGATATGAGCCATAAAAGTGAGTTAACCAAACGAAATGAAAGTGAGACTTTTACGATCGGCCTATTCGTGCTGTTAACTATGTGTAATTACCGAATCGAATATAAAACACGTAACCAAATAACCAATTTGGATTTTCGATTTCGATATAGCTTAATCTTGTTGTCGCTGGAAATGAAACCGAAACTTTTAAGCGCCGATAAGTTCCGTTGAAAGCACAATAACTTTCCCGGCGCTGGGGGTTAAGTTGAGCTATAAATTGTTTATTGTAAGTTAACAGTTGCTACGAGTATAGGAATGGAATGCTTAAAATTTCCTTTTTAGGAGACAACGTCGCGAGATTTAGAGGGCGCATCCCGAGAGTAGTTATGACAAAAGGCTAAAACGGAAAAAAATGTGAAGAATTTAATAGCAGTATTGGTCCAGTAGTTTAACCTTAAAAATGCTTCTGTCAGATTTGAAAGTATCTCGATTTAGATCTTAGATAAAGTTTGCCGAACGCAGATTTTCGTTTAACGGAATTAATGGTTAGTTTGGTACCACCTCCAACATCAGCCGCAGTCGTGCTTAAAATGCGTGCGTGAGGTCTTGCATTTATGTATATTAACAAAAAGAAATCGATTCCACGGGATAAAGTTACGACACTTTATCCTTTCATCATATTCCATGATATAAAACGTCCTAATGGTAACGCGAGACTGACGAGATAATCCATTCAGGTGAATCGTGTAATCGGCTTGGATGTAGATCACCTACCTCGGTGCCAAAATAAGAAATGAATAAGCTATTCCGACATATCTTTTTCAATACAAGCACCTACAGGTGATTGTCAGGTCACATTCCACTCCTCCTGAATTGCTCGCTCTAAAATATGTTTGATAAACATATGTCCATCTCTTCTTGAATGAAAGGTTCGAATTTTGGACCTCACATTTTGGTATAAGTACTAGCTTCCGTACTTCGGCAAAATATCACGGTTTACAGGGATACTGAAGTTCACCCTCTTGTCAGGGTTGAAGTCGATGTTGAAGTTATATAAATAGTATTATTTAATTTAGAAGTCCCGCTCAAGACTAAAATTGACGTGTTCGAGCGTTTCTGGCAAAACTGTCTTTAGCGACCAAAATTGGCATTGACTGTTGTCAATGGACCACGCTGTATAATAAACGAGTCAGCTCGTCGTTGGACATTCTATATGTTACGCTTGGAGAGCTTAGTCAACGAAAGTTCATTTTTGATAATCTTTTATTAGACGAAGTCTACACACAGGACACGAAACTGAAGCCGGCACTATTACCAACATTCTTTTTGGGATTCGAACCCAGGACCCTTGTAGCCAAAGTTAGAGCTACTAACGTAAACTCATCTGAGCTACGCAGGTCTTGTTATTGGAGTTACGAAATCGGTTGAGTTAGTAAATATTGTAACGGTTAAGTTACATTTACAAGGGCTGAAAACCATTATTTGTATTAAATAAAATTGAACTTCTACGGCACTGGTTCTTATCACAATTTTTTTACGGGTAACTTAATGCAAAAACAAAGTAAAACGGTACGGATTCACAATGAATTTACAGCAATTATTGAGATTAATACGGTACTTACAAATGTAATAGGCAAAAATGCAGAAGCAAAAAGATCCATAGCGCGTTTTCTATTTATTTATTTATGGGATTTCCATGCCACACACCTTAATAAAAAAAATAACCATTTGGTCGATTTTAATGGGACTTGTACCAAATTAAGGCCTGTTTTGTTCTATGAAATTAGAATTATTGTATTGCTGGCATTACGCCAAAGACAATGATGTATATTAAACGCTCATGCTACCATCCGTTTCGGAGAAAAACAACTGTTACGAAATCGGCTGTAGCCTTTCCAAAACTTAAATTTTGAATGTGAAAATGTGTATGCTTATTGAGAAAGGTTCAATTTATAACATACTAATGATAATTAAAATTTACTCAAAAAAAATTTTTTTACAAGTCTTAATTTTTACAAGTTTTAATAAGATTCAAACTCGAGGGCACAAAGTTTTTGCGTCAACAATAGTACCACCATTATTTGGAACGCGATGTAGTGTATACATGTTTCTTTAGGAAAATTTAGACCATCCATGGAACGTAAAGGATAAACTGATTATTATATCATGTGTCAAGTGCCGCCCGTTGGCCGAAACAACAATATAGGCCCTCATCACAATCAATGCTATCCCAATCCTCGTAGGGACTCTATTTCAGAATTACGCAACTAACCCATACCCCTGGGGTGAAAATGAATTTTTTTGCTCATTTTCTTTAAACAAAACTAATTAATGAATTAAACGATTCCCTGACCAACGACGCCTATCTCGAATTCAAAACGTTTGGTACGGCTAATCGTTTAATACCAACTTTGCTACATATAGTGATGCGAAATTACACGTTTTTTTTAAAGTGCGTAATATTACGTTTAAATTACCAATTGTTTATGTTTTTATGGTATTTTATGTAATTTATGTAACTTACCATTTTTTTTAAACCGTAATTTTACAGTAAAATTACCAGTTTTTTATGTAATTTACAAATATTTGTGTAAAATTACCTGTCATTTATGTTTTTTATGTTTTTTTTTAATATTCCATAAACCTTTTTGAATTTTGTGAGTGTTTGAAAACAAAAACACTTGTTAAATTATATATTTTGGTGTATTAAATAAAATACCAAAGCAGTAGGTATTTTGCCATCACGCGTCGTTTGGAAGAAGTTCCAGCTCGCGAATTCGATGCTGTATCATCTTCATTAAACCAAACTAGATTCAACGGTGAATCGTTTACGTTGGTAGTACCGTTGATGGTCTGTGGTAGTACCGATCAAAATGTATCAAATAGGTATTACATTTATGTAACTTTACGTAAATTTCATAAAAGGCATAAATTACATAAAAAACCGACCTCTTGTAAGTTACACGTAATATAACAGTTTTTTATGTAACTTACAAATCGTTATTTTACAATCCACATCGCTAGCTACATAATTTAGATTCACCACCAACATAAACATTGTCAGACTGCATTTTTAGCGCATTTTATAACTAATGTTTTAAGGCACTATTATGGCAACTTTCTTCGTCCGCCGTCCGTTCGTCAGAAGCCTTAACTACTAATACAGTGTTCAATGTATTTAGTTCATTCTTTTTGCATTCGGTAGCTATAGCTCTGGCACATCAACAAAGAAAAATTTTTAGTACGCGCATGCGCAGACTGCTCAATGTCATCTTTCTTATTTATGGAGATATTTTTTGAAATTTTACCCACAGATGCTGCTACTAAAGACAAGCATATCGCATATTTTATAAATCAGATGTGCGTATGCGCAAACTGTGCAATGTCAACTGTCTCACTTACTTACTTACTCACTAAACCCATATCTCTTCCGGCCGCCCCTTGCCTGTTCCATAACCCTAGAACAGTTAGGTCTGTTCAGCTATTCGGCTGCTCTTCCGCCCCCTCTTGGCTTCCTCTTATGTCTTCTGGCTTAAGGTCACTTTAAAATCACCGTCTTACCCCGCACTACAGCGTCGACGAACTGTTCGATGGCATGCCACTTACTTTCGTCTTCTATCAACCAGACCATTTGGTGATATGAGCGATCCTACCTGGTCCTGAAGTACCCACCTTTACTCTTTCCATTGCGGGCATTATAACAGTGCTTGCTAGATGAAGATCTGCATTGCAGTGCAAGCACATCCGCTTCCTCGCCTCTTTTAACGCGATGAAGATACGACCGCAAACAACCATGCGTCATTGTTTGCTCGCTGTCAGGGTCGAACCTGTGTATCCATCGTCCGTTAACATCTTCGTCCCACCTGATTTGCCATTTTCACACTATAAGTTTTCTGGCGTCTTTTTTGAGATCGGTTTCAGAGTCTCCGCTGGCTCGTAGCCCTTCGAAAAGTTCAGCTCTTTATTGCGTCAGCAAACCTGCTGGTGGAATACCGGCCAACACTGTGGCCGCAGTTGTGTATATGCAGGTATGTCACTCTCAGGATCACCTGACCAGGCCTTTTGAAGTATCGGTGTGAAGCAGTCTTGGAGCGCTTGCACGACTGCCGTGAAATTAATCTTCTTTAGGATTCCAACTCTTTACTTTTCTGCGTATTCCATTGTCAGCTGTCGACCCCGGCTCCTTTCGAGTGTGGTTAAAAACTATATTATATTATACTAGATATTATATGTTATATTATATTATAATATATTATATTGCATTATATTATATTATATTATATCATATTATTTTATATTATATTATATTATATTATTATCAATGCACTCTGAACCTTTTTGGGAGAAGTTAAGGTCGTATTTGCTTCATAAAACAGTCTTCTATGAAATTTGCGTATAGCCTGTTAACTCTTTTTCGCTGCTTTGTTGTCGTAGACATTTTGGAAAATCCCTTGGAAAATTAACTCGGCAGTCATGTCAGAGTTAACAATCGACCTCATTAAGAAAATAATAAGTAGCTACTCATAATGAGAACGTTCTTAACTTCCATTTCAACGCTATAAGTGCATACTTATTGGGAAACTGCTTTTTGTCATTGTAATCACGAATGCTTTACTTGAAAACTTTAAATGCATTTCCTAAAACTTTGAGGTCCCTGCTGACATTATCTGCCCCAACATTTGCAACTAATCTGTACGGAGAATCCCACGTGCGTTTCCTTGAAACTTTCGAATACTGTTTATCACTATACCATTCGAAATCCTAAAATTACTAGGGGAACAGACGGAAAGGGAGACATCCGTAAAAAACACGTTTGATTTAGAGCTTCTAATTAATTAAATTTAATGTTTTCCGAAACTTTGCTGCCGTGAAAGTAAAGAACACTCAATGATAGTTTCGAAAAGAGCTTCTCTCAATTTGCTGAAAACCAACTATTTCGCAAACAGATTTAGTTTTCATACCTTCACTTGTATCAGACCAGAGACATAGACGTGGGATCGACGGCCTAAAATTCGTTTCAAGTTCATTTACTATAACTTCCAACTTTTTCCCCTTTCAACTATTTATTTGAACCGTTTAAAAGATGTGACGTGAATTTGAAATATGTGGAAAAAAGATTAGTCCTAAGTGCCATGGTTCGAGAAACGTGAAGTTACTATGACATCAGACTTGCGAAAGCATTTAATCGATCGTGATAGAATTTAAAGCGTCTACGACGTGAATATAAAATTGACAGTCTACCCCTAAACTACTTCAGTTCGGGGTGTGAAGGACCTTTAACAATTAATCCCAACTTCTACATACACATCGTGATTGTAATTACAAAGAAACCTGATCGACCTATATACGTTTTTTTTATGAAAAGCATGATTTTCTGATATTGCTTTTGGTGAATTCATCAAATGTTGGGAAAAGGCGGAGAATAAATTCACACTCTACGTTTCATCTTTCACCATGTCACTGTTTACATCAATTCACACAGAGGCTTTTATTTATGTACAAAAGTGCCGTGTTTGAACACAGTCGCTTCTGGTTCACCTCTCGTTTCAGAATCGAAATAGATTTTCCTGGAGAATGACAAGAAAAAGATATCGTTCTGCTTTCAGTATCTCCGATGCGAGAAGCCTGCTGTGTCAATATTGTACATAATTAAAAATGAACTCTAAAACAAAATTTTCCTGATAACAGATCAATAAATTAACTCCGTTTTGTTTCTTTGCTTAGGTGGATTCTTCTTGGGTAGATCACTTGCTTATGCTGATGTGCTAAAATATCGCGTCATTACTTTGTACTGTTTTATTACAATTAAATATTTAAATATGTAAACACTCGATGAATTTCATAACTTTTCTGGAAACTATTGAGATTAAGGAGAAGAAAGAAGCTAGTAAGGTCAAGGGATTTCCAAAAAGAGGCCTCAGAAGTAAGCAATGTATGTATCCAAGCGAGTTCCGAAGTGCTATTCATGCAAAGGAGCACATACAATTTCCAAATGTACTAATTTCTTGAACATGCCGATCGACAACAGAATTGCCAATGTGAAGAATCTTTCCCTGTGCATCAATTGCTTCAATTCCAATCATGCAGCAAAGGATTGCTCAAGTCGGAATTGCTAGATCTCCATAAGCCAGAATATGCTTCGGAATCACCAGTAGTCACCTACTGCAGCCCAACAGCAAGTGGCTTGTAACCTAAACAACTGCAGAGTTCTGGATCCGAAGCCAATTTTGGAAGAGAAGATGTAGCTGCCCAATTGAATGTGTCCATGTCTCCGGTTAATGTTTCCCTTTTTGGCATCACCTCCGGAAAATCCATTATTAAAAACCGACAGAATGTTACAAGGAAAGACATAATCACCAAACGAACCTCGAATGCCTTTTGGTACCATCAATATGCAATAGTCTACCAGCTACATCAATCGCAAGTGAGCAACCTTCCATCAATCAGGAAAAATCGATTTGACACTTGAAGCGCAGGTATTTTGCTTGGCTAATTACTCCAGAACTTCCAGCGTACAATCCATGGTAAGGATTCCATTCCAAAGAGCGAACTGGGTACAACCTACTGAATTGATGCAAAGAAGTTGGATGATTCTTCTTGAGCCTGGACTTCAATTACGGAAATGGACATACAAAAGTAACCTCCATCTTAGCGACTATGCCGACCAAACCGAATTTGGTGATTGAAAGGGAAGATACGTAGCTCTTGGGAGTCTCATGCTGTAGCAGCAGCGATTCAATCATCTTCTCACTCAACGAAGATCTTTTTCAAATCAACGATGTACCAACAAAAAGGCTACCGGTTCCAGTAATTGTTTGGTGCAAAAGGTTAATGCAGAATGGTTAATGGTGCATGTATCTATACCAAATGAATTTGGCATCTTCAAAATCTAGAGTGCCTCCTTTCAAGACAACAACAATCACTCGGTTGGAATTATGCAGAGCATTACTGCTGCCAGAGCTAATGCAACGCGTCGACAAGAATTAAATAATAGTTATTTATTATACAAGATGATAAAGGGGTATTTTAACCATTGAGTGAAAGACTTTCATGAGATGGTTAGTTTCCCTTTATCGTGTATAATACAAAACTTTATTTTACAGCATCATTGTAAAGCGTCTGATAATTTTGAATTTAATTTAGAGACGTCAAAAATAGCAAGCTTTGGTTATGCCGTTGCGATCGTGGCCATAGAAACAGAATTATCATATGTTCTGAACGTCATCTTAATCGTGCGTTTGAAATAAGAATGACAGATGTCATTAGAATGCACAGTCATCTGTTTCACTGTATCTATCCTTACGGTTAAAGAACGGCCTACTCATTCAAACCTATTAAAATGTCAATTTAACATATGCATAAAATAATACAATGCGATCAAAAATGAGTTGCTGTCGAGTCACCTTTGGAATTTTTGTTTACATGTAAAATCGTACTTAACTTATACTTCCAAAGGCGACTCGACAGCAACTCATTTTTGATCGCCCGTTAGTTATTGACATAATAAGTCATGAAAGTGGTCGTTTACATGACGCGGAGGATTATTGAAAAGTACGAGGACGCGCAGCGTCCGGGTATCTCTTTAATGCTTCCAAGTCAGGTGAGTCACTTTCATGACGTATTATGTATAAAATTTTACCTGAAACCGCAACATGTAGATAACTTTTCCAAATTAAATTATTCATATGTGTGAAAATTTGATACCTATACGCATGCTAAAATCACTTTATTTAATTGTTTCCATAGAGATTTCAAAATAATTAAAACAATCAGTGTCATTTTTAATACAGTTTATGCTTTGTACTTTTCACCTATACAGTCTTTATAACTAGGTACAAAAGCAGGTATCAGTGAAGAAGAGTACCTATGCGAGACGTATAATGTAACCGAAGCTGCGGCCGCCGTAGCGCAATATTCGCTCCCCACAAAGTCTAGAAAGAGGTACGAAAAGGCATACAAACCTTTTAATGACTAGGGCAAAACTAAAGGGATAATTACTTCCACACATATTCCATTAATATGTTAGTAATTAAAAAATCATTATCCTTTGTGTAGGCATGTTAATATTTAAAAATATCCACATAGTCTGCATTATAACTATCCAATCGTTGATTGAATAACTTATGCAATGAACGATCTAATTGTTATTTTGCATGTACTAGGACTGTAATGGGAGTCAGGCAAAAATATTACAGTACTAGTCAGGTAAAGATCAACTTTATTATGTCAAAATAATAGTGAAATTTAGATTTGCTTGACGGTTTCAGGTAAATAAACAAAATTGACCCATTTCCGTCAAACATGCGAAAATTGTTTAACGATTTTTTGCCTAAAGTCCCAAATCCACGAACTTATAGATTAAGATGGACTGCTGATCAAACAGTTGCAAAGAGGTAGAAATGGCCCTAGCATGGGCGCCGCCATGATGTGCACATTTTAGTTATTTTTTAGGGGAATTTTCCTAGTGCTCAAGTTTTGAGACTATTGCAGCCTTGGAAAATGACATGTGTCACAGTAATTTATTTAGAAAACGTGAGGTTAATGCTGGGTTAATGCTTGTTTATTAGTTGATTTGAATTTCGTGCCAAGTGAGTGCACATCATGGCGGCCCCCATGTACCTAGGTGGCATTTATTAATTCAGCATTAGCAGTCCATCTTAATTTATAAGTTCGTGCCTAAATCGCATCCTTTCTGAGCGTCCTTGTTTTGAACTTGGAAAAGGTTCCCATTTCGTTTTAAAATTGAGCTTTCAATTGTTACTTGATTTTGATTTTTTAGGACCACCCACTCCTGGATTGTCTTTCGTGCGTTTGTTTTCCTATGCACGATAAAACTCTGCTCCTAGAACACTTAACTAGGTTGTGGAAAGTGCAATAGTTTTTTTAGAATTATTTTTATGGAAAGACCTCGTTTGGGTTGCGCCCACTCACGTTGTTGTGGGTTTAGTAAAAAGTATGGGATAATTCCAAAAAGTCAATGAACTTCTGGCACCCGCCGATTTTTCATATAACCCCATTTTTTACTTTTAAAAAGCGCATCTGTGCGATAAAGGGTAGGTACGTATAATATATTTCCTCTTCAACTTGAAATGTTGCCAACCGCGCACTTTACTTTTCCAAGTCGATAATAGGTACGCTAAGATCTTATGAGAATAAATGCGGATAATATAACACAAGTTCTTGTACTACTTGTTGTGTGAATAAGTACTTATTTATGAATGTAACGTTTAATTTAATAACCTACTTTTCACCTTTTGTGGACTTTCGTGATATTCCTTTTAATACACTCTTGCCTTTACAGTAACTGTAAGAAAAGATTCACCTCATTTCCATCACGATGTAAAGTCGACTATCCAATTCGAGTACTTTTCCTAATTAAAACTTTAATTTCGCATAGAAGATTACCGTGCAGTACGTATAGAAAAGTTTTGATTAAATTTAGCTACTCAGAGTGCAACGTGCAATACGAAGCGAAACAATTCCCTTTAAATGTACCGTTATCGTTGTTAATGTCGGATCAGGTAGGGCGTAATTGTGTACTGGTTACAATTCGCTTTGCCGTAAAGGTTTATTAATCGTGGATTTGGCCGCGTGTACGATACGTCTAGTGGGATTATTTGGACAAGTTACCAAGAACGTCTTTGTGTCGCATGGAAAAACAACAAGTTACAAAGTAATCGTAAACGATTTACATAAAGCGCATTTCCACTTGCATTCACATCCCATTTGTAAGATGCAACTTCTATAAACTCGTAAAAATCCGGCCACAAATATGAAAGATAGCGTTGCACATGGGCAATCCATTTTTGTCGTGCTACTTCAATGTTAGTTTATGAGAAGAATTTCATTTCAATGCTTTTCTAAATAAGAAAGTTGGAACTGCGCATGCGCAAACCTAAATTTTGAAACTAATGTTAGATTTTCCTTTGTTCCAAGCGCCTAAGTATCAAATTTCACTTAAATGCTTCCATAGATAAAAAAGTTGGCACTGCGCATGCGCAAAATAAAATTTTGAAACTGGCGCTAGATTTTCCTTTATTCCAAGTGCCTATGTATCACATTTCATTTAAATTCTTCAATAAATAAAAAAGTTGGCACTGCGCATGCGCAAAGGCAAATTTTGAAACTGGCGTTTGATTTTCCTTTATCCCAAGTGCCTATGTATCAAATTTCGTTTAAATTCTTCCATAAATAAAAAAGTTGGCACTGCGCATGCGCAAAACCAAATGTTGAAATTGGCGTTTGATTTTCCTTTATCCCAAGTGCCTATGTATCAAATTTCGTTTAAATTCTTCCATAAATAAAAAAGTTGGCACTGCGCATGCGCAAAACCAAATTTTGAAATTGGCGTTTGATTTTCCTTTATCCCAAGTGCCTATGTATCAAATTTCGTTTAAATTCTTCCATAAATAAAAAAGTTTGCACTGCGCATGCGCAAAACCAAATTTTGAAATTGGCGTTTGATTTTCCTTTATTCCAAGTGCCTATGTATCAAATTTCGTTTAAATTCTTCCATAAATAAAAAAGTTGCCACTGCGCATGCGCAAAACCAAATTTTGAAATTGGCGTTTGATTTTCCTTTATTCGAAGTGCTTCTGTATCAAATTTCGTTTAAATTCTTCCATAAATAAAAAAAGTTGGCACTGCGCATGCGCAAAACCAAATTTTGAAATTGGCGTTTGATTTTCCTTTATTCCAAGTGCCTATGTATCAAATTTCATTCAAATACTTTTATAAGTAAAAAAAGTTTGCAATTCGGTTTATAAATGGTCGAGATGCGAAAAGGGCACTGTGAATTTTGAATCGATTCGATCCAACTTTTGGCATTGCGTATTATATGGCTAAATCTATGCCCATATTGAATTTCTTTCATGCAATTCAGTTCATAACTAACGGAAATGTAAAAGCGATCGAACATTTCTAAACAAAGTTATCGTTCACACGGACAGATAGATGGACAGACAGACAAAGGAACAGACGGAGAGATCAACCGGCAGGCGACAGATAGCAATGCAAAATTATAAACGATCTCTAGGATCGTTAATAAACGGCAAAAGTGTAAAATTATGGAAAATGTAAAAAACGGTTTTTTGTTTTTTTTACAATAACTTTTTTTGTAAGCGGTACAGAAAAAATTCCTTCCTTGGTACAAGATTCGACACCATAACGAACCAAATAGCGAAAAAAGTAGAACAATAGCTCTTAAGATAAAAAACTAGTAGCGTCGCAAAGTTAGCGGACGAACGGACGGACGGGCGGACGGACGGACGGACGGACGGACGGACGGACAAAGTGGCCACAATAGCGCATTTTTTTTTTATTTTTGTGGAAATGCGCTAAAAAGGTTAGAACAGCAAAATCGATAAAGTTAGAGGGGTGTAATATGTTACATGGAAAAATAAGTATTGTTAAAGTACGTTCCAAATCAGTAATAAAATATGAGATGTTCCATTAAAAAAATGCAAATTTGATACTCCATGCAATACAGCACGCCCCTGGTGTTCAAAAATATATTAAAAACGAGGCCGCGGTAATTGCGTACAATTTTGCTCGAAGACTTTTTTCGGTATCTTTTATAGTAAAGGAATTATGATCCGAAGGGTCTTAGATGCTACACCCTGTATATTTGGAGACCTCGGTGTGCACGTCCGTAGTGTTTGGTAAATTGTAAATTTTGCAACCCAAAGTATATTTTTTGTTAGAATAATAAACTGCACCAATATAGACAACGAGCGACAAAGTCACTTCCGATTGACAAATATTGACCAAAATTTAATCAATTAGTCCCTTAACCATTGTCTACCTATTGCTAAAAACAGAACTGGAAAATTCGAAACTGTTAGTGAGTTATCGTGATCACAGAAAGTCCAAAATCATAAACTCACTTTTTGTCGCTCGTTAATAAGTAAATATTTAGGTAAGGTCTAAATTGTACACGTTCAAATCATGAGTAACTGCAACATACGCAACAATTTTAAACCGGTGAAATACTCGTATGCAAAAGAAACTCCCACAACATGACGACAATCATTTCCAACATATACAAAAATAATTAAAAAATAATTAGATTGGCCTCGAATTTTTTGTGTGTTTAATTTAGTCGTTACTTAAATGTCATTCACTTGGTTGTACTCGTATTTTCGGTCAACATTATATCGAAGAGAGAAGGTCACTAACATTGTAGGGGATTTCGATAATGAGTAATGAAACAGCGAAGTTAGTGGGGAAGTTTTACTAATCAATTTCTATTGCAACCGACAAATATCTGTCACCCTTGGATAACTGTTACCGGCTCACGTAAAGAGGGTGTCACGCGAGACGACGGCGCGTCGTTGCACCCCTGCCTTGCACAAGAATGACCCCGCATGTGACATTACATAATGCAACATGTCTCACTTCCGCCAGTTGTTTTAGTTCTCTTTATTTGTGTGGGGATTTATTTAAAACTCGTAACTCCCTCAATCATGTGGATTTGACTCTGCAAAACGTAGGAAACAAACTTTTCTAGAAACTTATTGAAAATACAACCCACCCGTATTACTTGTCCAAGCGCATCGTGTCGTATATATGCAATGTCACTAGCCAGTATAGGTAGATACCAAATAGAACGGCGATTTTGAAAAATCGTTCTCAATTCACTTACATGATCGGCATTGTTTATTAGATGACGGTACGCGTACAGGTTAGTTGCTTTCATTTTACTTGTTTCCTGGGGCTGATTGAAACAAGCATGCACAAGAACTTTCTGCAAGTAGGTGCATTTAAACTATATTGGTACTGTACTGTCGAAAATATAACAACCCATTCCGCATTCGTAACGCGTATACTATTTTTCATCCGATAGATAATTAATATCCTCTGCATTTGCAAATGAAACGAATGATTAAAAGAAATCTTAGTTTTAGTTTTCACTATATACAGTGAATTTTTTTTAAATACGAACATAGGAGTTTGCATGCAATGTAATTTCCCTATGTTCGATTTTTAAAAAAACACATCAATCTATGAGGTGTGCGCGGTCACATTCCCAAATCGTACAACTTGTGTGACTATGAACAGCAACGGATAGTCTTTATGATGAAGAGCACTAGGTAAGATTTTTTTAAATAAGCCGTGCGAGGCCATAGCAACTTTAGGATAAATTTTTCTTAAACTTACGATAACTTGACTTCACATGGCACGCGCTGACATCGCAATTCATTGTGAACCAACCTTCAATTATTTGTAGGTCATGTGCACCTGGTATTCTACTAATTTGATCTATTCAATACATAAATGAAGAAAATAAATACCGAAAACAATTACAATAAATGTCCAAAGTGTCCTCCTTGACATTCTAAGCAATAACCTAACCGATTTCGTAATTAAATTGGACGGCGGTATTTTCAAAAATGTGACAGCTGTCAATTGTATCTACTACTCATTTGAACTACTCAATAGATTGATGTGTTTTTTTAAAAATCGAACATAGGGAAATTACATTGCATGCTAACTCCTATGTTCGCATTTAAAAAAAATTCACTGTATAAAACGGTAGGTAGGTACGTAATTTTACCATCCTGCCATACAACCATACATACCTACATAACATAGCTAACCAATAACGAACAATTTTACATAATAACACTATGATAATAACCACGGACATTTTGCGGTTTGAAGTAACACCTCACAAATCTAGCCTGAGAGAGCAAATATTTTGATGTTTAGAGGAAGGCATAAATAATTTTGGCGAGTATGTGAGAGGATTCATACAAATATCATCCGATAGCACTGACCCTGGTGGCGGTATCAAAGGAAGGCAGAACTCCCTCAACCTGAAATGAACAGTAGTGCTTATATATAGATAGAACAAAAATGTTACTTTCTTACAAACTTGTGCCGACCGATAAAAATTTCAGTCGCGAGGTATTTTCGTTATTGTTGGAGATAGAAGTATACATATCGAGACAAAATATGTACAATGAAACAAGGTAGTTTTTTTACTAAAACATTTTTTCAATCAGACAAACCGTTTCAGAAATATAATAGGTTAAACATTTATAAAAATGTAACGCGGGCGCGCCAGAATAGCAATGCCAATACCAAAGAATAATTATTTGCAACATTAGAATAGCTTCGCATTTAAAATTTTCACTTACTCCTGTATCACCGATTGAAGTTAGAGACACTATACTTTCTTTATCAAATAGTAAATGCAAAGACATATACGGCGTGACCACGACCCTTATAAAAACAAACGTTAGTGTTTATGTTCTACCTCTCACCAAATTAATTAATGAGTCGTTCTTAAATGGCATTTTTCCCGATCAACTGAAACTCGCAGCAGTTTTACCATTACATAAGAAAGGCGACGGAGATAATGTTACAAATTACCGGCCCATCTCTGTCTTACCAGTTTTCTCGAAGGTTTTTGAAAAACTGATTAATAAAAGAATTGCTAAATATTTTGAAGATAATAAACTCTTCAGTCATAATCAATTTGGGTTTCGTGGTGGGAGGTCTACATCTGACGCTATCGCTAAATTTGTAAGACCTACGCTTAATTGCTTTGAAAAAGGTGAACACGCTTGTGCAATTTTCATAGATCTGTCTAAAGCGTTTGACAGCGTACAACATCTCATTTTATTAGACAAGCTCGAGAAAGTCTATGGATTTGATGTTACTAGCAAACTCCTCATTGAATCATACCTTACAAATAGGTTTCAATGTGTAAGGATCAATAATAACCTATCAGAAAAACTCTGTATAACGAAAGGAGTACCCCAAGGTAATATTCTGGGGCCTCTTCTCTTTTTAATTTATATTAATGATATGCCAAGCTTTATTTCTGGAAATGAAAACTGCCTTCTTTATGCAGATGATGCTACCTTACTTGTTGGGGCCGAACACATTAACGGGGCACTAAATAACTCCAATGAATTACTTCAACGAGCTAATACTTGGTGCACTATAAACTTATTACATATAAATACAATAAAAACGGTATCCATGATATTATCACTGCGATCACATGATTTATCAACACCTGAATATGTGAAATTTTTAGGAATTTGTATTGATCGTAAATTAAATTTTGATGTTCACGGTAATTTTGTTGCTACGAAGTTAAGCAGAAATATTTTTGTTTTGCGTAGATTAGCGAGTAATGTAACTATGAATATTCTTAAAACTGCCTATTTTGCACTCATACATAGCCACTTGTCTTATGCTATTAATGTTTGGAGTCACTTTGCTTGTTGGAGGCAATTATTTAAATTACAAAGAAAAGCCGTTAGAATTATTGCTAACATTTCATTTAGAGATGATTGTCGGCAAGCTTTCATTGATCACCAAATATTAACGCTTCCATCTATTTTTATTTTTACTTGTCTTTGTTTTCTTAAGCGCAATGAACATTATTTTGTTAAAAATTGCGATGTTCATAATTATGACACCCGCAACAAATTAAATGCATTTGTCCCTTTTTGCCGTTTAAGTAAGACGCAAAACAGTTTTGATCATATCAATATAAAAATGTATAATTATATTCCTCCCAATATTAAGGCTTTACCTTTTAATTTATTCAAATCAAGAACTAAAGCATTTCTTATTGATAAAGCGTTTTACTCGTATGAGGAATTTTTCAGTTCAGAGTTCTTTTCGTTATAATTTTGTTTGTTCTTACATTTGTAATATTTTTATTTTGCTTTTGTATTGACTTATGTATGTAGGCTGTTCTACAAAACATTAAATAAGCTTTATTATTATTATTATTATTATTATTATTATTAGTTACTCTGCTAATACTACCGATACTCGCTTAAACACGTACGCTGCCGCATAAATCCGTCTACGACCTACGTCTACACATAATCTCGATCATATCCGTCTGTCTGTCGGTCTGTGTCTATACTCTTATTTCCGGCTGAACGGCGGAATCGTATTCTTAGATATAAAATAGAGAGCTATAAAGCTTTTGGGCAGAATCGCGCATGCTAAAGTGTGTCAAAGTAATAAAATAAAATGTTGCATAACAGATATCAGAGACTTACCACCCACGGCTGATTCTTTCCATAAAATTAACCATTTATTGAGAGCAGCGTATCAGTTGATTGTCTGGAAAACAGCGAGTCTTGTTAATCCTTGTTCCAGATCCGGTCAACTTCGGTTGGTTACGTAAGGATAATATGTTAATCCCAAAAATTAGCATCCTCTCAAATCCATTACGTGAGAGTGTATATTGTAAATGTAAGAATGTAAGTAATTGGATTGGAAACTGTAGTTGCGCTAAAGTAGGTTTACCATGTATTATTGGTTGTTATTGTGAGGGTCGATGCCACAGTTTGCATTAAGTCTAATTAGTACGAAAATACTGTAGCGAACGTTCCATAAATTTCGATAGACATCGAGGCGCCATGAAAGAAGAGTCATCAGCGATAAAGAACGAAAACGGATGTGACGTCACCTTTCCTATGACGTGTTTGTTCAAGAACATTCTGAAACGTCCTTGAGCACTCAACAATATCTAAGAACATTCTAGAAAGAATGTTGTTTGCTATATGAGCAAATCGAATTGCGTTTCGAGTTCAGTTCCAACATCGACCCGCTTGAGTTATGTTATAGCACAGTGTTGTCTGTGGTTATAGATAGTGAGTGATAAATATTAATTACTGTTATAAATTAATTCATTTTAAGACTTGTAAAAATTTATTGTTAATTAGTTGTAAATAAATCAACTTAATCAAATTTACGTTACAATATTACCTTATATTTCGAATAAACTTTTTTATTTTTATGACTACATTTTTTTAAATAATAATAATAATAATATGTTTATTGGTACAAGCCCAAAGGCTACAGCTGCTCTTCCACATGTACCCAACAAGAACATCCACATAATACAACATAATACACAGTAGTAGAGCACAACTTTAGCTTTTCCCTACCAGTCCTACAGAACTTACATGTTAGAACAAATAGAAGAGAATAACTACCTAACTACAGGCAAAGAGTACGTAACGTATTGCTACAACAGACCATGGGTGCGGGACTGTGACGGGTTTATGCGAAAGCGTGAGTGTTAATAAAGGCGGGCAACGGTCGATGTTGACCGACAGACAGAGCGACATGATCGCGATTTGTGTAGACGTAGATCATACACGGATTTAAGCGACAGGGTACGTGTTTAAGCGGGCATCAGTAATATTGCTATTCTGACGCGCTCCCGTTACATTTTTATAAATGTTTAACCTATTATATTTCGTAAACGGTTTGTCTGATTGAAAAAATGGTTTAGTAAAAAAACTACCTTGTTTCATCGTACATATTTTGTCTCGATATGTATACCTACCTCTATCTCCAACAATAACGAAAATATATCGCGACTTAAATTTTGATTACACTTTTCACGCATATACAGCTTTAA
>NW_022170596.1:43085082-43086861 GCF_008802855.1 Photinus pyralis | reverse complement strand
TAAATCTGCGTTGAGTAATGGCGATTATTCATTAGCTTTGAATTCATTTTCATTTCATTAAAACTATTCATAACTCGCTCATCTGCCTCAATTAATGAGCCGATTAAACATCATTGCCAATTAAGGTGCTTACTGGATGTGATTAGATTATCTCTTTGTGCTAAATTGAGACCATTTCTTAGTTCCAAATGTTTATATAATCTACAATATTACATCGCATTCTATTCAAATGTTTATATAAATATTCATTAACATTTTTCCATTCTAATGCGACTTGCACACAGTTCGTAATTATTATATTACTACATGTCACGATAGCGAGTGTTGGTGTAATTAAGTTCAGTGTTCGAGTGTAGTCACGATTTCAAAAGCAGCCAAAGAACCGGGCAGTAAATCATAGGCTTTCGATCGAGGTCTAAATATGGAAAAAAAATACATACATCTGCGTATAGAAAGTCACTATCCCCTGTCAACACTGTCTTTGTTTTTCATTCAGGGTGCTGGGGGTTCAATTGGTACTTTTTCAATCCATTCGACTTATCCCAGAACCGTTCTTTGAAATAGAATCAAGACTATACACTCTTTTCCAACCGTCGCGAACCATCCTCGTTTTTTCGTTGCTGCAGTATTTAACGAACCACCAAACAAAAAACTCCTTCCAGTAATAAGAAATAATGCGCCAATTACAATAAGCCTTGATAACGCCAGCTTCGAGGGAACGCGCTCCCCACTTCTTTCTCTCGGGACGCACACACTTGCATTATTTGATCTGTGGCAGATGTTTCGTAAAAATTAATTAAATTTCAAGATATCAAGAGTTCTTATCGCAAATAACCAGATGTTTCTTACATTTTAACACGCAATTTCACATTTTACAATTAAATAAACAATACGCAGCCATAAACAAAAATAACACTAGAGAAATACAAACTCAAATGAAATAAAACAATACTCTGCTTATTTGTAGACAATCCCCCCGATTTAACAAATTGAAATAATCTCATATTCACTCCCAGAACAATGGTCACAGAGTATACACTCTCTGGAGAAGAGCAAATTTGTAAGATATGGGAAATTCAAAAGCTCCCTTTTGAAAGGAAGGCCAAAGATTCTGATCTGAATGAAATGTGATGCTTCAGTTTGCTTCTGCTTCCCGATGTCCAAAATCAGTCACCTCAGTCATGGCCTATCGTCCGAACCTCAGCTTAACGGATCCAAATTTAGTTATTGGGAAAAAAGTCCTCGAAATTCTGCCCGTCTGCCCGCCGGCCCACGATATAACTCAGTCCTAAATCACAGCATAACATACTTGACACAGAGTGGAAATTTTGTCCGAAACACTGAATATACCTTAAAAAAAAACTTTTTTTTTAAGAAGCTTTTTATGGTATCCAAAATTATAAACAATCTGCATACTTCAAAATTATAGTCAGTGGCGTGTATTTTTAAGCGGCTAACCTTTTTGGATAAAGAAACGTAAAAAGTTTTATTATATTACATAACAAAATTGAATAGAAAAACTCAAATGAATTTCTTCCTTAAAAATCATACATATCATCTTACCGAAATTCTGGGAGGATTCGCTATCAAAGCAATTTATTTATCAACAAGTTAAAAAGTAATCGTAAACGATTTACATAAAGCGTATTTCCACTTGCATTCATTTCCCATTTGTAAGATGCAAGTTCTGTTAAAATCGTAGAAATCCGGCCACAAATATGAAAGATAGCATTGCACATGGGCAATCCATTGTTGACGTGCTACTTCAATTTCAGTTTA
>NW_022170596.1:43018655-43084982 GCF_008802855.1 Photinus pyralis | reverse complement strand
TATCATGTTTTTTTCAAAAAGGTAAGCGAAAATGTGTAAAAGTGTTGGAGCAACGATGTGATTTCTGAAGCTGAAGAACGCCCTTATCTGCATAAGTATAACGTGCCTGCTAGTGAGAGATATTAAAACCGACATCGTTATCAGACCTTCAGAATTACCTTGACCCTGTTCGGACTGCACTGAAGGCTCCCAGTCCACACTCAGTGCTCACATTGAAGATGAAAGTTCTATTGAGAGAGAGTTTTATGAGAAACCTTTAAACGTGTCTCATACCAAGCTTGAGTGCGACGACTTCGCATATATAAGAAATACTGGTAGAATTTTCAATGAATTTAATGATTTGTAAAAAGTTGTAAAAAAATATCTGCGCGACTGTTTCGAGAGCTCAGGATACTTGATTTCCTATTCGATGTCGGATTATAGCTAAAGTATTGGACATACAAAAAAATGTTAATATGCTTTTTTGTGGGCAATTTAATAAACTATATTTTTTATCTGAACTATTTTTCCGTATCGATAATTGTTGCCGATATATAGGCAAGAAACTGAAAAAGTGCTCCTTTTTTCCAGGATGGCGCCTCGAGCGCAACAGATTTTGACGGGGACTTTTAGTATGTCCAATAGGGAACACTAATGAAAATGTGTACCAAAATTCAGATCTTTACCGATTAATGTTTTTATTTTTTCTTATTTGACTGGACTATTAGATTATGCTCCAACGTAATGCCGTGATTATTAATTACGTAGCTGCATACGTTTAATTAGGTTGAATAAATAACCAATTTTGACTGTCATCGGTGCATAAATGATACCTTGGTCTATGAAATTAGACCTTTGCCCATCATTTTAGTAGAATATTATGAGAGAGTTCCTCAGATGGTTCCATATGGAACACTATGAATGATTGTGGTCATATTCTATCAGGTATTCTACCGATCAAAGTCGCAGTGAACAAGAATTACTCTGAAAAGCTGATGGTTAATCGTGTCAAATGAAATGTCTTACTTCACCATGATTGTCAAGAGACCTAAATCCGTTGCTTGTAATATAGGTACACCTGGTGATTTGCAGTTAACTGGATTTAATCAGTTTTCACGTATTTGTTACATGACAAACTTATAAGGATACTGCGATACAAAACAACAATAAATCACTTGAGATATGATAGGGGCAGATTAATAGCTTCGAATACACAATTAAAAATAGAGATAGCTTTATTGTGGGAGATAATAGAGATAGTAAACAAGTTTATTCACGATCATATTGTAATCAGTCTCATAATTGTCATTTTGAAGGATAAGGAAGTCGTATTTATTATTACAACACTTATTCTTCCAGGAGGGAGGAAAGTAGATTCTCGAGGTTAGTAATATTCGATTCGAGGTTAGTAATATTCATTACCAACCTGTACGTTATTACCTCATCATAAGTTACGCAAATTCTTTATATTTTGCGTGCAATGCTCAGCAACCCATTTATTTAAAATTAACTTTCTTCTGCTCTAAGGTACTGACGACATATGGGTATTTTGCCATCTCGAAATTAATGTTAATTAATAATACCCTTCTTTTTCTCTTAAATTCAGTGCCAAGTAGCCAGCCTGGCGACACCTAGGCGTCAGGTCTTCTGCTGTGTTCGCTAGTGTGTGAGCGGAGAAGGGAGCAGTTTTGAGCAATTCAAATAGTCCCATGTGGTGAATTCTACTATTATGTGGTAATATTAAAAGGACAATACAGAGACGTTTTTATTACTGCCACAAGATTTCCCCCTTTGCCGTTGTCAGTCTAAATCTCAAATTTGACATATCCTAATCTTAACTTCGGGAAGACCTTTTCGGTCATGTGTCAGTTATTGGTAGTGGTCTTATACATTTTGTTGAGCAATAATAAATATACATTTTGACTCGTTGAATTACGATATAATTCATCTGCCGTGCCCAGTTGGGGAAGAAAAACGTTAAGAAATGTAGATTTTTAGTTCGTCTGTTTTCAAACTTGGCTTATAATCTCTTTAAAAGTGCATAAAAATTATTAGGGCATGTTTATCTTTTATATGTTTATGGTTATGAAATTGTGATGAAACTTAATAGCGGATAGAGGTAGGTATAAAAGAGCAAGCGGACAAACTTTCAGATGAAGAGCACAAAGAACTTCTTTTTCTGCTATCTAAACAGGACAGGCTACTGGATTTAAATTCAATAAAGAAGGAAAGAAGGGACAAAAAGGCATCTGCCTCAAAGGAACTTCAGAATGTGACACTGTAGTATGTCCTCACTCAGGTGCCAAGGCACCTTTAGATTAGTGGGACGATTTCATCACAAATAAGGAAGTTGTCTATTGCCCTTGCGTAGTTTTAAAGGGAAATTATAACTGGTGACTTATCGCTGATAATTGCAACACCAGCTGGGTTGTTAAAAATCTTGGATGGGTAAACGTTTGATCATTTCCTCTAACACACGCAAATTTTCTCTGGCTCATAATAACTCACATCCCAAATGAAAATCAGTAGTTGCTTGCCTCAACGTCTTACCGTAGTTGCAATGTTCCATCTTTGCTAATACTAGTTAGTGGTAACGGCTGCGAGCGATGCACCACAACTCGTCTCCAAATATATAAGATTTGATTTCCTTAAACGTATTGAATTTTAGGTGCTAACAACATTTTCTGCCATTATTGCGAAGCAAACACCGAGGAGGACCCTCAAGCGACCCACAACTGCCGTAAATTAATTAATATTACCGAAAATAGCGATTGTAAAGGAAATTGCAGATTTTATGTTGGCTGTAAGTAATAGGTCATCTTATATTCAAATGTAATCTACCTCGTTTTAGCTTATAGAAAAAACAACAAGACCGAATACTTTGCGAACAGAAGTTGTGGTTGGCTTAGTTGTGAAGCCCTAAAGCTTTATCACGGTGCAAATGAATATTGTACGGAGTGCTTAAGCAGATATTGCAATAGTAACAAATATTGATCAATAAGAGAATAAGACCAAGCCTCTATAAGGATTGTGACCTTTTTTCTGCATACTATTATCACTAATTATATCAGTTATTGGTCGTTAATTTTTTGTTCTTATTTCTTTGACATTATCTAGAAAATGTAATTTTATATGTTTTAATAAACTTATTTACATCAACAGCCATTAGAAGCCGGTTTTGAGACACTTTGTCCTTCTGTCATCGCCGACACAACGCCTAACTGTTAGCTTCCCTTTCAAGAAAGAAGGATCCGGAATTGTTCGCCTCAAACCCCAATTTACTAAACTGTATTCTCTTACAGCTAATGTGATATTGTTAAGGAAATAAGAACCATCTCCAATTTTAGTACAGATTATTGAGTTATTATTTACCCTTCTATCCCTATTCCTTAAGAGGCCAGAAGAGCCGATTACCAGCCGAGGCATACATAACGAGAACCGCTCTCAACCATACACACAATTATGTTATGTCATGTTATGCTTCGTTCAAAATTTAGAAGAGTAAACACAAACATTTATATTTATGTAAATTTCACTTAAAGTGAACTTAGACCAACGATATTTATGGCCAGCACGCTATTTGAGCAAGAGAGAGAGCCAAGTACATATCTTTGTTTTGCTGAGTAGGTATATGAAAAATTGTAACTCTCAAGAGTTGAAGCAAATATTTCACAATAACTTCTTGAATTAAAGTAAATACATTACCGTAGTTTTCCGAAAATTTATATTTATGCAAATGGTCGCCGACAGATTCGTACAGTTTCAATGAGTAGGTATAAATTGCGTTTTATAAGCCAAGACAAAGGTTAACCAAATATTAATCGAGGAGAACGTTTTATGGAAAACTTCCATCACCTTTACGATGTCGACTATTACCCCTTTTTCTTCTGAAAATATCGAAGCGTGAGAGTAATCTGAAAATGCACCGCAAATATATCATTACTTTAAGGAAGCGGGCGGAAGACAATCAGCGAGACCGATTTTTTTCGATGCGGTTATTTGTGAAAAAGAATTCTTCCTGGGGAAAGGAAAAAGCGACGCACAAAAAGTTCTGTTAAGAGACCTTAGTAATTGACAGCGTGTGTCGCGACGGTTACGAATGGGACAGAAATGGCTCATTGAGACTAATGGTGTTTCCTTCATTATCTGCAGGATGGCGTGTCTCTGTGTCTGATGTTTCCCCTATTTGAAAGGACATCACTTCATTTGAAAATTTTACGGTTCAGTCCAATACATCAGATCTTGCTTGCAGAGTGTATGCACTTTTAATGTTATTGTGTCTACCCGTTAACTGCATACTTATGTGTTTTCTATTAAAGTCACAAGAATAGTTTGGAAATAGGTCTTGAAATCGAGCAGTTTGAAACTAACGTTTATCGCCTTAATGTAATCTTTGAATTCGCATTGAATGCAAGGCGAAGCGAAGCAGGAGCTAACAAAAATTTAAGCTATAAAGAAACAGCGATTAACGTTTTGTTGAAGAAGCTCTTGCGTTTAGAAAAAAAAAAGTATATTCACGCATTAGAACTACCTACATTTACTTTGGATGTGCAACTCGTGTTCGGCATTTTGTGTTTTCCCAAATGTTTTCCTCCCTGTCCTTTTATGTGTCAAATAAATGTCTAGATTTTCAGCGAAGAAAACCTGTGCGGTATCCAATTTCATAGCATAACGAACTAGAACTAAATTGAGTTTCGCCCGTCTCACGATACAAAACATTAATTGTATTTTTCGAATTACTGATTAGATTGGCTCAAGTTACAAACTTCTATAACTGATCTGTTGGATCTAATTAATGTGAGGGTGGAAAGACATGTTCGTGTCAAAAATAGTAATAGGATATTAGTCCTTCTTATTTATATTACATGCACTTGCAAGCATGAAGGGTGTATAAATATAACAATACTGTGCCAATTTTTTCTATCCGACTAATATGTTGCGGCATCAGTTTATCTTAAACTAATAATAATGAAACCATATTAGTAACTTCCCAGCCAACAACTTACGTTTAAAAAACGTTTTTAAAGCGCTTTGAAAGGTTAAATTCGGTATACATAAGGTAGTTTTTTTTGTAGACCAATTTTATACCTACCTTACGTTTAAAATACGATTTTTATTCATGTATGAATATATTAACCATAGAGTTCGTGTTCTACGTTGATATGTATATAAATAAACGTTCTTTTAGCAATAATTTGATAAACGTATGATAAACGTAAAATATTGGTTTACCTACTTCTTCTAAGAGTAAAAATTAGGTATATTCTACGTATCAAAATTAGTGGATAATAAACGTTTTTCGTCGACCTCTCGATAACAGCATAAATTACACCTTAGTTACGGGTGTAGTAATCAAGCTCATTAATGGTTAGAAACCATTAGACGTTAGCAACCATTAATCGTTAGCAACCACTTATACATAACCATTATGCATTAGCAACCATTAATCGTTAGCAACAACTTATACATAACAACCATTTTATTAAAGGGAAATGATAATTATATAACAATTCACTTTCGGCAACAGCTGAGAACTTCCATCCACCTAACCATTTTAATCTCGGTCTTAATGTAGTGAGATCAGCAGCCAGTATGGTCGCCAACGATCTCAGCAAAGCATATCCTGTGTAGCTTCTCGGATAAGGTATTGTTAAGGTATTCAGTTACTTTACCTTCAACATTGAGTACGTCGACCACAGAGATGAACTTTTCCATATCTTTAACTGTTAATACACATACTTTAGTACAGTTGCAAAAGAATTAATTACATTCTAATTTCACATACCTTTTCAAGGTAAAATGTCAACATGACATATGCGGAAATATCTCCTTTCAAATTCATTATATTCCATCAATTGCCGAACTGATCGAAACCGTTGCAATAAGTTTCTTTTGATTTGAGTGGATTTAATGTTAAAATCGCCTCCGCAGCAGAGCAAGCAACATAATCTTCCACTGCGATTACGAGGACTGACGGCACAGCATAAAACAACACATTACTATAGCAACGACAATAGCTGTAATTTTAGTGAAAAATCGTCGGACCTTATAATTTCGTTTGTAATTTCTTGTAGTTGAATTTAAAATTACCTACCCCAGTGAAGTCGACGAAAAAACGTTGTATGCAATTCATGTATAAATCGGCGGTTATTGGTTCGTTCGAATTTAGTCCACTCGCCACCAATAAAACGCCTCATTTATACACTCATTGCTAAAATAACTATTTTCGTCGACCTCTCGATAACAATATAAATTACTCCTTAGTAACGAGTACAATGATGAAGCTTATTAATCGTTAGCAACCATTAATGGTTAGCAACCAACCATTATACGTTAGCAACCATTAATCGTTAGCAACCACTTATACATAACAACCATTTTATTAAAGGGAAATGACAATTATATAATAATTCACTTTCGGCAACAGCTGAGAACTTCCATCCACCTAACCATTTTAATCTCGGTTTTAATGTAGTGAGATCAGCGCCAGTATGGTCGCCAAACGATCTCAGCAAAGCATATCCTGATGTATGTATGTGTAGCTCCTCGGGTAAGGTGTTGTTAAGGTATTCAGTTACTTTACCTTCAACATTGAGTACGTCGACCACAGGGATGAACATTTCCATATCTTTCACTGTTAATACACGTACTTTAGTACAGTTGCAAAAGAATTAATTACATTCTAATTTCACATACCTTTTCAAGGTAAAATGTCAACGTGGCATTTTCGGAAATATCTCCTTTCAAATTCATTGTATTCCATCAATTGCCGAACTGATCGAAACCGTTCCAATAAGTTTCTTTTGATTTGAGTGGATATAATGTTAAATCGTCTCCGCAGCAGAGCAAGCAACATAATCTTCCACTGCGATTACGAGGACTGACGGTACAGCATAAAACAACACATTACTATAGCAACGACAATAGCTGTAATTTATTGAAAAATCGTCGAAGCTCATAATTTCGTTTGTAATTTCTTGTAGTTGAATTTAAAATTACCTACCCCAGTGAAGTCGACGAAATAGCTATTTGTGTATTAAGAGCGCAAAATGATATATTGTCGATTGAAAGAGACGCGCGACGAAGGAGCGCGGCAATCTCTTGAAATCGACAATCAATTTGCGCTCGAATTACACACAAGATTTTTTCTACAATCGAGCAGTTCACATATTTCCAAAAATTTAAATTTTTCACTCAAATCATACATTATTTTAATCTTATGTCCAAATGAAAGATGTCATTTACTCGTTGTCATTGGATACTCTGAGCAATGCATATTTGATTTATAGTTAATAATTGGAAGAGCGAGCGTTTTTTCTATTTTGTCGCTTATAAGCGACAAAGTGACATTCCTCGAAAAAGATGACGTTTGCGTTGTCAAATACGAGCGCAAATGCCTACTTTGGATATCGATTGTAGAAAAAAACGTTGTATGCAATTCATGTATAAATCGGCGATTATTGGTTCGTTCGAATTTAGTAATAAAACGCCTCATTTATACGCTCATTGCATAAATAACTATTTTTAGTATTAATCAGACAAACGTATACAATACTTTTTAAATTTACCGTATGATGGATGGGTTTGCTTACTTGCTCTACAAATATACGAATACGAATGGTCAGAATTCTACTTGTTAAAATTACTACTGAAATTGGTATAAGGAATACGTACTTTTACTATATTACTATATAATAGACATTTTACAACTGTTTATTATGCACGTTCTTTTACACGTATGCATTTGGATATGAGTTGTGTGTTAGAGAGGGTTATGGTTTCATAAGTTGACAATAATAATAGAATTAAATTTTCTGATATTCATCTTTATTAGGACGCGATAAAGCAATATTCTGGACCGGATCCTGCATCGACCGCGCAAAGTTGGCTATAGCTATATTTTGAACATATCGTAGTTTGAAGTTGTCTTTTTTTGATCCTGCAGAAGGACGCTTCTTCGACGCCAACCGGCACCTTATATGTATACAAAGATGGCAAGAATTGGAAATGATGCACCTTGGTAGTTAAAACGTCTACAAACTTACAACGCATCCGTATGGATGCCCAGGACGCCTAGCGACGCTACTTATCGATGCGAAGGCAGCAAGAATATCCAGGTTTACAAATAGGCAATGAAGAAAATGGGCCCTGAATGTTGCCTATTTGTAAACCTGGATATTCCTATTACTATTTTTGACACGAACATGTCTTTCCACCCTGACATTAATTAGATCCCACAGATCAGTTATAGAAGTTATAATTATTTTATTATTATTTTATAACCTGATCCAATCTAAGCAGTAATTCGAAAAATACAATTAATGTTTTGTATCGTGAGACGGGCGAAACTCAATTTAGTTCTAGTTCGTTATGCTATGAAATTGGATACCGCCCAGGTTTTCTTCGCTGAAAATCTAGACATTTATTTGACACATAAAAGGACAGGGAGGAAAACATTTGGGAAAACACAAAATGCCGAACACGCTAATCGCTGTTTGTTTACAGCTTAAATTTTTGTTAGCTCCTGCTTCGTTTCGCTTTGCATACACTCTGCAAGCAAGATCTGATGTATTGGACTGAACCGTGAAATTTTCAAATGAAGGGATGTCCTTTCAAATAGAGGAAACATCAGACACAGAGACACGCCATCCTGCAGATAGTGAAGGAAACACCATTAGTTTCAATGAGCTATTTCTGTCCCATTCGTAACCGTCGCGACACACGCTGTCAATTACTAAGAACTTTTTGTGCGTCGCTTTTTCTTTTTTCCAGGAAAAATTCTTTTTCACAAATAACCGCATCGAAAAAATCGGTCTCGTTGATTGTCTTCCGCCCGCTTCCTTAAAGTAATGATATTTTTGCGGTGCATTTTCAGATTACTCTCACGCTTCGATCTTTTCAGAAGAAAAAGGAGTAATAGTCGACATCGCAAAGGTGATGGAAGCTTTCCATAAAACGTTCTCCTCGATTAATATTTGGTTAACCTTTGTCTTGGCTTATAAAACGCAATTTATATTCATTCAAATTGTACGAATCTGCCGGCGACCATGTACATAAATATAAATTTTCGGAAAACTATACAGTAATGTATTTACTTTAATTCAAGAAGTTATTATGAAATATTTACTTCAACTCTTGAGAGTTACAATTTTTCATATACTCCGCAAAACAAAGATATGTACTTGGCTCCCTCTCTTGCTCAAATAGCGTGCTGGCCATAAATATCGTTGGTCTAAGTTCACTTTAAGTGAAATAAATAGACACGAAATCTTTGTGTTTACTCTTCTAAATTTTGAACGAAGCATAACATGACATAACATAATTGTGTGTGTGGTTGAGGGGGGTTCTCGTTATGTATGCCTCGGCTGGTAATCGGCTCTTCTGGCCTCTTAAGGATTAGGGATAGAAGGGTAAATAATAACTCAATAATCTGGAATAAATTAGAGATGGTGCTTATTTCCTTAAAAATATCACCTTAGCTGTAAGAGAATACAGTTTAGTAAATTGGGATTTGAGGCGAATAATTCCTGATCCTACTTTCTTGAAAGGGAAGCTAACAGTTAGGCGTTGTGTCGGCGATGACAGAAGGACAAAGTGTCTCAAAAACGGCTTCTAATGGTTGTTGCTGTAAATAAGTTTATTAAAACATAATTATTATTACATTTTCTAGATAATGTCAAAGAAATAAGAACAAAAATTTAAAGACAAATAACTGATATAATTAGTGCTAATAGTCGCAGAAAAAAAGGTCACAATCCTTATACAGTCTTGGTCTTATTCTCTTAATGATCAATATTTGTCAGTATTGCAATATCTGCTTACGCACTGCTGACAGTATTCGTTTACACCGTGATAAAGCTTTAAGGCTTCACAACTAAGCCAAGCACAACTTCTGTTCACAAAGTATTCGGTCTTGTTGTTTTTTTTATAAGCTAAAACGAGGTAGATTACATTTGTATGTAAGAAGACCTATTACTTACAGCCAACATAAAATCTGCAACTTCCTAGACAATCGCTATTTTCGGTAACATTAATTAATTTACGGCAGTTGTGGGTTGCTTTAGGATCCTCCTCGGTGTTTGCTTCGCAATAATGGCAGAAAAGGTTGTTAGAACCTAAAATTCAATACGTTTAAGGAAATCAAATCTTATATATTTGGAGACGAGTTGTGGTGCATCGCTCGCAGCCGCTACCAGTAACTAGTTGTAATGCCCCGTTTATATTAGAATAGATAGGTAAATTTATTAAGCATAATTTAGGCGTAGATCGGTAGGATTTTTTATATGTAAATACAGTTTCGGCAATTTAATGTTGAGTGGTCACTTCTTCCCACGAGGTTGCAGGTGGTAGCGGTCGCCTTGAAGGGTGGGTCGAGATTTTTTTTAACTCGCACACGTAATCCGATATGTCTACACACACACCGATCTGAAACTGAAACGGTTTCTGGGGTAAAACTCCGGCATAACTAATGCACCTAATGGCAGTCTGTCAGAGTGGGTTAAATGTCACTAAAATATGGCGATAGTTTAGATGCCGCTAAAGAGTAACCCCTGACATCGTGAGCCTCTAATAAATTTTGAATTAGGGACGAATCATTAGAAGCAGGTGGAGCGAGCAATGTGTGATGTTTGGTATTAACGGTCGCAGACCAATTTGTAATTAACCGATCGGGGTTGGTTCCGCTAGCAAAATTGTCATCTCATTGGACATTTTGTATACGTTGAAAAATTTGAGTTGAGGGGTACAATATCGTAGGGTGATAAGTGGAAATGAAATGAAGAGAGAATCGCGGCGGCGGTGAAGGAGTTCGGCACGCGGAAGAGAGATCTTCTGGTGGTGTCGCGGCCTGAGTTTATATTGAGAAAGGTAGAAGAGGAATTTGCTCGTTGGGGCAAATTCATTCGCGTTAGTAATTAAATCCAGCGCCGTGTAAAAGAATCGGGCGTGCTAGTTAATTGTGCCTAGTTTGCAGCAGGGCGAACTCGCGGGGGTTTCTTGATCGGGACGGATATCAGTGAGAATCTCCGAAAACGCGAAACCAAAGGTAAACGTCATTGCAGTGGCCGTTGCCCAATAAACTTCTCCACGTCCACGTCGCAAAGTTGTTATCACTTTCAAGAGTCAATAGAGTTTTGTTTTGATAACTGGGTGTTTATTTAGACAAGCCCTCCCACGACCCCGATTTCGGGGTTGGAGCAAATTTTCAGGCTACGAGAGAAGCAGAAGTTTGGGAGTACCGTAAGTAATAGTGGACCTCAAGGGCTAGCAGGGAGAATTTCGCATCAATAAGTAAAATAGGGCACTTAACAGTAGAACTTTAGCCTAATTATAGACGTAACGCATCCCGTTTATGGGAAATAAGTACAAAAGCAAAAGAGGCAGTTACATAGTATTAGCAAAGATGGAACATTGCTACTACAGTAACACGTTGAGGCAAGCAACTACTGCTTTTCATTTGGGATGTGGGTTATTATGAGCCAGAGAAAGTTAGCGTGTGTTAGAGGAAATGATCAAACGTTTACCCATGCAAGTATGGAGATTTTTTGCAACCCAGCTGGTGTTGCAATTACCAGCGATAAGTCACCAGTTATAATTTCTCCTTAAAACTACGCAAGCTTATTTGTGATGAAATTGTCCCACTAATCTAAAGGCGCCTTGGCACCTGACTCAGGACATACTACAGTGTCACATTCTGAAGTTCCTTTGAGGCAGATGCCTTTTTGTCCCTTCTTTCCTTTTTTTTTAATTTAAATCCAGTAGCCTGTCCTGTTTAGATAGCAGAAGAAGAAGTTCTTTGTGCTCTTCATCTGAAAGTTTGTCCGCTTGCTCTTTTATACCTACCTCTATCCGCTATTAAGTTTCATCACAATTTCATAACCATAAACATATAAAAGATAAACATGCCCCAATCATTTTTATGCACTTTTAAAGAGATTATAAGCCAAGTTTGAAAACAGACGAACTAAAAATCTACATTTCTTAACGTTTTTCTTCTCCAACTGGGCACGGCAGATGAATTATATCGTAATTCAACGAGTCAAAATGTATATTTATTATTGCTCAACAAAATGTATAAGACCACTACCACTACCAATAACTGGCACATGACCGAAAAGGTATTCCCGAAGTTAAGATTAGGATATGTCAAGTTTGAGATTCAAACTGACAACGGCAAAAGGGGAAATCTTGTGGCAGTAATAAAAACGTCTCTGTATTGTCCTTTTAATATTACCACATAATAGTAGAATTCACCACATGCGACTATTTGAATTGTTCAAAATTGCTCCCTTCTCCGCTCACACATTAGCGAACACAGCAGAAGACCTGACGCCTAGGTGTCGCCAGGCTGGCAACTTGGCAATGTATCTTTTAGAGCAAAGAAGGGTATTATTAATTAACATTAATTTCGAGATGGTAAAATACCCATATGTCGTTAGTACCTTAGAGCAGAAAAAAGTTAATTTTAAATAAATGGGTTTCTGAGTATTGCACGCAAAATATAAAGAATTTGCATAACTTATGATTACGTAATAACATACGGGTTGGTAAACTTGTTTACTATCTCTATTATCTCCCAGAATAAAGCTATTTCCATTTTTAATTGTGTATTCGAAGCTATTAATCTGCCCATATCATATCTCAAGTGATTTATTGTTGTTTTGTATCGCAGTCTCCTTATAAGTTTGTCATGTAACAAATACGATGAAAACTGATTAAATCCAGTTAACTGCAAATCACCACGTGTACCTATATTACAAGCAACCGATTTAGGTCTCTTGACAATTATGGTGAAGTAAGACATTTCACTTGACACGATTAACCATCAGCTTTTCAGAGCAATTCTTGTACACTGCGACTTTGGTCGGTAGAATATGACCACTATCACTCATAGTGTTCCATATGGAACCATCTTAGGAACTGTTTTACATAATATTCTAATAAAATTATGGGCAAAGGTCTAATTTCATAGATCTAGGTATCATTTATATGCACCGATGACAGTCAAATTGGTTATTCCTCCAACCTAATTAAGCGTATGCAGCTACGTAATTAGTAAACCTAAACACGGCATTACGTTGGAGCATAATCTAAATATACATTGAAATAATTAATCTTCTCTTACTTTTAGAACGTAATCATCTCAGGATAAAAATTATATCCTCTATTAATATACCTAAAGATTAGTAACACTAAACTTGCCGTAAAAGATGTGACTTCAATTGGACTATAATTTGAAACTATCGACCATATGCTAGCTTTCTCAACACTCAATAAATTATTCCCAGGCCAAAGTGCCGTAATACCTACTATACAGTCTCTGGTTATAAAGACAAACATTTGCAGAAAAAAAGATGTGTAAAAACGGAGTGATGAGACTACATCTTGATTTCATACAATCCAAGTTTACTCTTTCACCTTTTTTGATTAATTATTCTATATGGTTTCTTTGAGTGGGTACTATTAAATTAGACAAAGTTCCAGAGTTTAAAAGAAAGTTTTATTTGTAAAATTTGTAAAACTTTCTTTGAAGCTCTGGAACTTTGTCTAATTTAATATTTACTCTTTCACTTCAAGAGCAATTGTAGTGTCATGTCGGCTACAATTATGAACAGCGAACAATTTAAACGATAAAGTACTATTTTAAAGCTCCTGGGTACTAAGTTGGCAGCAAATGAAAGATCCCCACTTAGAGACCGTTCAGCGTTTATGCATGAAATAATAAACGTAACTACATACCTGAGGCAACACCTATACAGATGAGAGCAGCAAAAGCCAAAACAAGTTTAAAATACATGATGTTGGCACACGTCTGCGAGGCAGCCTACACGCGCTTTTATACCTACGTGTCAAGAGCTTTAAGAGATTAGAATACATTTTGAAATAGTTTATAATCATCTACTTATCGTATCACTATAGCACAGGATGACGAAATTTGGCAAGGTACTTTGTTTTAAGGTATTAAATGCCATCTGAAACCCCAGCGCCGATGCGTTGAGCCCGTCACCCCAAAACCACTCCATGAGTGGCGTACAATCTACCTTTTTTGAAACTTTTCTCAATAACTCTAAAACTAAGCATTTTAAGAATGTCAAGAGAAAAATTGTAGAGAAGAAAATTTGCAAAAATCTGTAATAGTATATTAAGTATGGAGAACGCAGAACGGTAAGGGATTTTTACCGTTCGAAGACAATTATTGTCTGAGAACGGTAACCCTTAACGTTCGACGTGCTTATAACATTTTTTGCGCGATCTAAATTAAAATTATCCAACCAATATAAATATGCACTAAGAAATTAACGAGCAGAATAAATCGAAATGATCGAAGTGGTATGGTGTACATCACTAGGTAACCAGTTTAAATGTCAAAATTGAAATTAATAATTTCATAAAAATGTGCATGTGTCTGATGTAGTTTACTAGCTTTGCACTTCCTTTATGACTTTATGAGCGTCTTGCTATAGGAAACAACAGCACAAATTGTACGTTTAATGTACCTAACAATAATTAAAGATTAAATGTAATGTAAGACTGTTGATTTTTAAAAAGGCGTCGGTAAGTATTTTTGCTGTTCTGTTTTTAGATCGGTAAGTAATTTTGGCGTCGTCGTAATCATAGCAACTGGTAAATTCTACGTACTGTCATGGAAACACCCATGGTAAATAGTCAGAAATGACCGATCGCGCAAAAAAAGATATAAAACCTGGAATCAAAATTTAAGTAATAAGTTTGACAATATACTGACGCTTGCAAATGCCAAATTTTTCTTAAAAATCGAATTATGTTTAAAACTACTAGCTTTTCGGATATTATCCATATAATAAAAAATACGTACAATTACACGTAGAGTTCAAAAATGCATTCAAATACAGGGGGTTCTATTTAAAAAAATGGACCATTTTGGTGCCCTACTTTGTGGGCGCACCCCATTGGAAAGACAACCCCAAATATTCTCTTAATGAAATATTAAATTTAAATTAAAAAAAAAACTTACTAATTTTACATTAACTTGTTGATATACCTTGTATATATTATTTACATTATGTTGGAGATACTTCTCAGGTGCTGTCATGTTTGTGCGACGCCATGTCCGTTTTAAAAATCGTCTGAATTCAATTTTAAGAAATT
Source organism: Photinus pyralis (assembly GCF_008802855.1). Classification (NCBI taxonomy): domain Eukaryota; kingdom Metazoa; phylum Arthropoda; class Insecta; order Coleoptera; family Lampyridae; genus Photinus; species Photinus pyralis. The sequence goes on along the minus strand of NW_022170596.1, from coordinate 43,069,877 downwards.
AACTTATTCTAAGGGTCTGCTTTATTCAATTGCACCCTTTCTATTTAATATGTTAACATAATTTAAATAATATTTTTTCCCGTAAGTATAACTAGCTACCGGTCCTACATACCAATAATTAACCTCTCTTTTCTAGCACGGTCCCCTCTTGTTGTATAATTTACATTTGAACTTCTTCCCAATATATTTTTCTACTTCAGTAAGTGATTTTCTTTCAGTAATTTGCTCTAAACTCCGTTTTTAGTGATGTAACTTCGACGTCTTCAAATTTCAATGTTTAAAATAATTTCCAACCTTAAACTTTAAGACTACTGTAACTGTAAAGTAATTGTTTTGATTAGGTATTGACTTTTATAATTAATATACTCGATTTGTAGCCTGATGATGGCATGTTTTTGCCGAAACTGGTAGCGTTGTACGCTTTTTAAAATGTTGTTACTCACCGATAATTTGAATTTTACAACAATTAGAGTTTTATTGCAAAAAGCGTACAGTGTGCTAAGGCTCATTTATCAATATCGACATAGTTTTGAGATACGCATTAAAGTGATGCTCTGTTCCACCCTGATACTTTCATTGTTTGATCATGCGGATAATAAATGTATTACACGCTCAGATTGTAGCAGAATTCAAAAACTGCAGAATAGCTGTGTCAGGGTAATATTCGATAATCGAAAATTTGAACATATAAGCCACAAGCTGAAAGATTTAAATTGGCTAAATATGGAGGGCAGGCGAAACTTGCACGCAGTCTGCGTTTATTATAAACTATTAATAAGTAAAACGCCTCCTTATCTCTATAACAAGTTGAAATTTCGAACTGATGTTCATACCTTAAATTTACGCCATAAAGGGCTGCTTACACCACCTATTCATGCAACGGCAGTATAATTTAACGTAATGGTTTAATACATTAGATATGGACATCAGTAAGTACACTTTCAAAACATTTAGAACTCGCTTTATTTCGAAGTTGCTACGGCAATAATAATTAGAGCACTTTTCAATTTTGTTTCTTATTTTATGTTATTGTTAATATTTTTATTTGTTTCCTGTGATTCAATGTCTTGTAAAATCCGTGTTATATCTCTACCTACTAGTGACCACAACATTGTCGATTAAGTGGAATCATTATGGGTTAGATGGAAGAGCAGGGGTAGACTTTCTACTCTTGAATCTCGCCCTTGGCAGTATATTTTCGTGGATAGCTAAAACAAAACCAAAAAATACCGTTATTATTATTTTTTTTTTTTTAATTTTTTATTACACATTTAATTGGAGGGGGGGGGGAGTAAACTTGATGCTGCACTCCCCCCATCTTTCCGACACCGGACCGTTATTATTATTATTTTTTAAAAAATTTTTTATTACACATTTAATTGGAGGGGGGGGGGGAATAAACTTGATGCTCCACTTCTCCCATCTTTCCGACACCGCCACTGTTTGGTCTATAGTGGTGTTCCATGTGAAGCAGAGCCGGCCTATTTTCCATTCCGTGGCACGTAGATTCTTGGCCATCCGCAGCATATGATCTTTGTTCCTCCTGTTTGTATGCCCGCAGTTTTTCAGCTGCCTCATCTTCAGTCTCCTGGTGATCGTCTTCCCTTCTCGGAATTCCCTTATCTGCTTTCTTTTGAGGTTGCTGTTTTCCATCAGTATTCTTAGTGCCTTCCGTTCCGCCCTCCTCAACGTTTATCTGTGCGCACTCCGTATAAGATGGTTGAAGTTATGATCGTGTAGTATAGCAGGATTTTCAAACTGTCCGGTATTCTCTTCTCTCGTATGAAGTTCCGGATTCCGTGTGTGACTCTGAAGGGACTATATAACTTTTATTCTTTCTACTTTTTTGATATCCCCACAACTAACTGAGTTATAACGCAAACACTTTTTATTGCATTTTTGGCACTTTGCGCTGTTGCCACGTTCGCGCAAGTCATATGTCAAAATTATCATCATTCATCTATGCAGCTTTTATTTTTGATTTAATTACGAGAGGTCCAAACCGCATCATTCTATCTCCTTTAGTTCTCAAAATATCCCAGAAAAACATCGAAATCACGCAATTTGGAACACCCTGTATATTTTCATTGTACTTACCAAGCTGTTCTTTGGTGGCGAAAGGGAGAAGGGGGGGTATGAGGGTGCAATTTTGGTTGACCGCCCCGGGCACCAATGGTAGCTACTCCGCCACTGGCTCTTGGCTACCAAATTTGGGCACAAATAAGAACTGGTGACGACCACGCACTTGTAGATGGTTCTATTACGTCCATTTGCAACATTTTATTGTCAAAAATTTGTTGTTTAAATGGGGAAACTAGGTAATATCGTTGTGGAGGGAATCGTATTGGGCTCTAGAACAATTTCATGTTCTACCTTCGTTGTGTAACCCAGCGCCCTTCTCATAACGTCAAATTTAGTTTTTAATAAATCGTGTAGACGAGATTGTTGTTCAAGGGTTAGATTGCTATTATTTTCCAATCCGGTTCGGTACTTTTTCAAAATGCCAGGTATTCCTCTGTAAGTCCGGAACGATATCCCATAGCTAACCTACTATATGGCTTAGTCACCCGAAGAATCGTTTTTTGAGCAACTTGGGCATTTTGTTTGTGGTGTAGCCAACTTTTCCACAAGAATACCAAGAGCTATCCGAGATGGTTGTAGGCAAGATGGCCGGCAGTGCCACAATTTCAACATTTTGCAGTCGCATTATTTCTAAAAAGCCGGCGGCTGAGAGTCAAATTGGCCCCTGCGCTTCAATTCAAGGAAAATTGATTTTCCAGATCAGCACAACAGCACTATTTAAAAATGTTCATTACACTTTTTTTTAAAATTGATTTTTAACTTGATAGAAATTCAATTAGGTACTACCATATTTTCGCAAATATAATAATAACATGCACTCTTTTTGAAAAAAAACAATGTTCATCTAGCCTTCTTTTTGAACTTTTCTCTTGGTGTAAAGTCTTCAGTTCGGCAAAGTTTTACCTACTGGAACATAGGTAGGTATTATTCGCAACTTCTTGTCGAATTACTACCAAACCGTGAACAAAATTTAATTTGCGCTCCTGCCTCGCTAAAATACGAGTAAACAGTAAATTTTGGGTGACAGATAAATTGGCGTAGTACGCAAATTCGAAACAATTAAAACCGTTAGGAAGTGTATCGCATTATTATTTCTAATTAATGTGAAACTGCAATGGCATGAATGACAGTTGCGAGATATATGTTAGCTAGGCTCGTCGGTCAACCTCTATTGTGTTAGTTTATCCTACTTGTTCTGTTATTACAAAGAGTTTTATTATACAAACGGATGATGAATACCAAATAGCATCCACTTTTATGGAGCAACGTGCATAACATTAAAGTCTCGTTAACCTCTAAACGAAAAGTTGTATGTGGAAAGCTAAAGAGATAACCGAGACCAACTGCATTTAAACGAAGTTCATTTCCCTGTGTCGATATTAATAAAGCTTCACTTATCGTTTTATAAATATAGAATCGGGTATGTGTTTATTGGTTGCGTTTACAATCCGTTTGTTATTCCAGAGGGCTTTCGTGCGGGCAACGCAATGAAGGATGAAATCCGGCACTGCAGTTTATGCCATTTTATTAACGCAAGTCATAAAAAGTGTATGTCTAAAATGAGTCATGCGTGACATGGGTTCATTTTACAGACGTAATAAAAAATTAAGAGCTCTCTTTTATAAACAACTACTTTTTTATTAGGCCGTATTGGTCGTAAGAGAATTTTGTTTCTTTTGGTACCTTTCTACTAGCAATTGGTTTTTATTGTAGTTTACCGTAAAGACAGAAGAATGAATTAATTTGTTATGTATGTTCAAGTGCATCTGTTCCATTCTATTTTGATTTAAAGCTTTTGATCACTCATATAACACTCATTTTTGACATCTTAATTACCTGTCATCCAATTGTGTTCGGTTAAATTGGCAGTTCCAGTGTTGAAAATTTGAACAATGAGGAATTACGACATCGTTGAAGATGATATAGCAGTTCTAATTGAATTCTTCAGCTCACAGAGCACGTTTCATATCTTAAACAATTGACTGATGTTTACATTTATTAATTGCATAGCTACTATTAAAGAGGGTTGGCAGTTAAAACATAAGCATTCTTGCTCACGTAAAGTTGGCGACGAAAGATGGGCTCGTTTCCATTGTACTTTGGTTATTTTTGAGGATTCCCATTCCAAAAAGTCAAAAAGTCCCGAAACAATTGATCTGCAATGTAAAAACATGTAGTAAACCTCGCTTCCATTCCGTTTTCGGAAAATGCAGTTGAAAAAAATCATGAACAACTTCACGAAAGATCAGAATTTTGTATAGATACGATTAATGTACCCACTTGAAAATGTAATTTATCTCAATGTAAAAAAACATCGTTTCCTTTGTATTCTTCTTAAAAAATAGTTAGACAAAACATCAGTGTGGAAAGTCCAAGGGAAAATCTTATTGATCCGGAATTTTGTCAAATATTCCTTAAATATGACGTAACACATTGAACATGAGTTCTAATAAGTTAATATAGGCACAGATTAAGTTAATCTGTGATATAGGTGTGATGTGCTCTTTTTTGAACAAACTTAAAGGGTAAAATCAAAATTTGAAAATGTTCGCTCGCTTAAGAGAATCAAAAAATTGTCAATTTCAGAATCGCTTTATATTCTCTTAGTTAAAAGAGATAACAGAAAAATGTTAATTAATTTAATCTAATTATTGCCTTTTTCAAAATAAGCCCTGTGGCCAGGTAAAAAAGTTATCGGACCTAACCTCATTTTTTTAAATCAAAAACTCTGTTTTAATCTAAACGAGCAGCATATTAGATTCTCTTTTCAAAAATGTAACACTACTAAAATTATAAAATTTAATAGACTCAAAAAGATTTTAGAAAAATTACAAAAATTCAACAATCTTTTTGAAATTTTTGTGCATTTTTTAAATCAGCCGAACGCCTTTTTTTAAAAGTTTGTTTAAAACTTTTTAATTTTTTTGAATCCTTTTTGATTTTTTAAATCGCTTGACTTTTTTTTGAATATTATCCTTGGTGTGTTATATTTTTGAAAAGAAAATTTAGTATGCTATCTTTTTGGATTAAAATATGTAGTGTTCCATTTAAAGAAATTAGATTAGGTCCGATAACTTTTTTACCTAACCCCGTATACTTATTTTGAAAACGAAAAATTATTCTACGATCATTATAAAGACACTTTTGTAATCTTTTGTGAGTAAGTGTAAATTTGAATGTTAAGAATGATCCCATTTTTATGACACCAATGGGATTGAATTATGTATTCAGGAGTATACGGCATTACTTTCCCTTTGCCCTTCGACTCAAGCAAGTCGCACACTTTCGCATTATCAAATTTTTTTGCGCCTTCAGCAAGAAACTCTTTCACTTTATCTTCAGTAGGGCTGCACTCTTCTAAAAAGACGCGCAAACATTTTCCTACTTCATTTTTGGCTCTCGCGAAAAACACACGACGATACCTGAAGTAGTCGTCTATTTTGTCTTTCTTTAAAGCTCATTCTTTGATGTTTTCCATATGCACAACGTTCACAAAATTCTTCCGCATTAAGGCTAACACCCCTTCGTTTTAAAAATTCCATTACGTGCCGTTTGTTTTGATTGCGCAACCTTTCATGCCACAACTACAATAAACCAATACATGTTTTCTTATGCCTCTTAAATCAGTTCTTCCTTGGGTGGCGATAAACTGAAAACAGAATTGGAAAATTCGAAACCGTTCATGAGCTATCATCTGCACAAGCGGACGGACGGACAGAAAGTCCAAAAATATATGAACTCGCTTTTGGTAGTTCGTTAATAATCGCAATGATTAAAGGAATTTGCCCACTCCCCGTAGTTGAAGGCGATGGTATTCTCGGAGATGAGTGAAATCGACACTAAACTAAAATTGCAAATAACTAAATATAGTTTGGTAACATTGCCAAAGTTGCGAGTGCCAAAAAAAGTAACTTATTTATGTTCTTATAGTTTTGCATTATCACCATTTCAGTTTTCTGCAACGAGAAAAAATTGACTAAATTTGGCATTGTTCGCTAGACACAACGAAAATATTAGGTACGATTTTTTTACCAAATTCCCTACTTCCTCTGAACTATTGGCATTAGACGATAAATCAAACAAAAAATAACTTATCTGACAACAGTAATAATTAAGGACGACAATGTTTCGCCGCTACTTATTCCCCTAATTGATTTATTGCCGCAACGACATGTAATTATCTCTTGTAGCGTAATACAAATTACGAATGTTCGGTTCATGTCCTTTACTATCAACTCAATGTATGCGTATAAATTTATTGTGATTTATGCTACCGGTTATTATTAGCTTTTGGCACTTCATGATTACTCGTTCTACATCTAAAATGCACTTTCGGAGATCATTGTCTAAATGGTATAGAAAGAAAATGTGTAATTCACATAATACACCTAATGCATCATGTTACTTACATTTAAAAAACCGTTAATTCCTATTGTTTTTTCCTACCGAAGTAAAAAGTGTTAATGAGTCTAAGCGGCGATAACAGTATCTTTTATAGAAAAGTGCTCCACATTCCATAGCGTCAAAAGTTTGAATCATCTTGTACCGAGTGTAAAGGGAAAATTAATTTCCGTGCTTTACTAAATTTATGCAAAACTATTCCATTTCGTAGTTGGGACGGTACTGTTTATTGTTAATATTATTCAGAGTTCACCTTTGGTTATCTTCGATCTTAATTCAACACGCACAAAGTATTTTTATACGAATTTTTCACGCTGTCGATAATGTGATTGTATCAAATGCTATGTAATCAAATATAATGATATTTATTTGTGTTAATGCCTTAAAGCAACACTAGTCCGAAAAGGGTATTAACATAGTGACACATGAAATATATAGAATAATAATACATAAATAAAGAGATGCGTAAAAAAGTTTTTAGTTTTTTGAAAATGTTTGTTCATGTAGGGATTGGAAACAAGGAGGTAAACCTTCACAGAAATTGAATTTGACAAATGTTTCAAACAGTAAGCAACATACGCCAATTTTGTACAAACTTTATTTTCAAATTGTCTCCAACAAAGCCTGGCATCGATCTGCACTCTCAAGAAAATTGAGGAAGCTATGTCTTTTCTAGCACTATTTCTCAAAGAAAATTGAATTTTTTGTGTCTTAACGTCGGCGTCGTTTATTACCAATCGATTGGCAGTAGTCCACTTTCTTAATTTTTTTTAATTTGTTCTTCACTTTTATTAGGACACTGGATGTAATTTTCATAGTTGTATCATCGATCGGCATACAGTGAGAAGATAGTGTTCCGATCTGACATGTAAATGTCAATTTACATACATTGAAAAAAAAGAGGTCCAATTATGGAACCTTGCGGAACGCCTAATAACACATTCCGACACTTTGACTGTAAGTTATTGTATTGGACAAAGTGTGGACGATTATTTAAGTACAGAATGAATGTGCGAACTGATTGTTGAGGTTGCATAGAACTCTTTAACATTTATAAAACTAAAGATTAACAACGGAAGGTGGTTCAAATATAATCCGGCCGGATGGAGAACCCGAACACGGGAATAACAGTAGGTAATTTTCAATACTTGGACTTGTAATGGCAGCTGGGATAGGCTACGGTTCACGGTGACGATGAAGAAATTGGCACATGTGAATTTGGCCCTTCATTTATAAAATTTTACAATTGTAATTTCAGTTATGGATCGCCTTCACAAGGTTCTAGAGTTCTGACAATTAAGTAATAAAAAATGAATGTTGAAAATGGAGGGGGTCAACCTCACGCAGTCCCCTATATATTATGCCAAAGAGTAACAATTTTATTCGGACAAAGACTGTTAATGTGGAAATGCGCTTTTTGTAAATCGCTGACGATTACTTTTTTAACTTATTTAACCCAACTGATATGTATAGCCCTTTAGATTCATAAATTCTTAGGATTTTTTTGTAAAAGGTCGAAAGTTGTATCCATGGCTCTAGGTAGAACCGCAAATATCTAGTTTTTTCTGTCTACGCGTAATGAAATAAAAAAATGAAAAAAAGGTTTTCGCGAGTAACTTTAGCGCATTTTCCATGAATTGATCAGTACTTCCCGAAAGGTCATGTAACGGAATATTTATCTGTACAAAGGAAAATAAGTAATGGTATAAATATTCTTATAAATAAGAAACAATCTGCGCATGCGCACACACGATGTTTAGAATATGCGATATGTTTGCTTTTACTAGAAGAATGGTAAAAATTAAATTTTTAAATAAACAAAAATATCTCTATAAATAAGAAAGTCTGGAACTGAGCAACACCAACAAACTGCTTGTGAAGGAAATAAGTTCGAACTACGGTGAGGGTCGCCATTGTCTAATAAGAAAGCTATGGGGGGGTGTTTACTTACAGGGAGTTAGAATTTGGACAACCCCTCAATAGTTTTTTCCGTAATAGAGTTCTGTGGTAACTAAGAGAGTTAATTAATATTCCAAGTGCAAAACGGCATCTTTGGGACCATTTCTTGGTAAAATTCAGTTTTCACTAGAATTCCAGATCATGAAGATGGCCGACAGCGTCTAATAAAAAGCTATCGAGTTCTAAAATTGTTTTTAATGAAGTTTTGTGGCGAAACTCAAAATAAAAAAAGAGGTTTTTATGCGGTCAACTACACCACCCACAAAACACCTGTCCAGCTAGCTCAAACAAATCAAAACTGAAACTTAAAATTGTTATAATCTCTCCCTGTACACTTCCGGCGTCTGCTACAAAAAAATCCTACTTAATTAATAATTTGGGAGGCTTTGTAGCCTCGATCACCTTCCGACATTTCCAAAGGATTAACTACACACATTTCCCTTACCACCTGACAATTATTTGACTCGAGAAAGGGAAACTCTGACATGAAAACTCTATCCGGGTCGCCCAAAATATTCGAATAAACAATTGACAATGACAAATTTTTTTTCTGAAACACATAAAATGAAAAATTAACACAAAATTTCTAAAAGAAAGAAAAGCTTACAGAGTACCCCGTGCGCAGACGGTCGACAAAAACAGTAAGAAAATCTTAAAATTACTTAGTTTTTTTTCTCTTTTAACTAATCTGGTTGTGCAAAGGTTTGCGATAAATAAGGCGAATGACTAGATTTCGGTGGCTGTTCAGACGGTACAAACTTTTAACTTTTAATAACAAGAAAATCTTAACTGAACTGGTTGCTTTTTTACCTTGACACATTCTGTCTACCAAACGAGAAAACCGCTTTAAACTCTCACACAACTTTAGGTAACTTGCTTCTGCGCAAAATTACGTCAACTAATTAAATCGAGCCCAATTAAAAAATATCCTAAGAAATCGTACACGCTTTCCACCCGTTGCGATCCAGCCGGCCTCGTTTTTTCGCCGATTCTTGGTATTTATCGAAACACCACCCCCACAATAAAATAATCTCCTTCTTCAAGATCTTTCAAAACCGTCGCCAATCATAAGTAAACAAATTACAAAAGTGATAGACTTAAAAAAAACTCTGTGTAGATTCGTAAATAAACCCCCAGATTTACACTTAACATAATTGTGTGCTGCCTATTATATGCACCACCACAACGTCTACGTAACGTTGTTTCAACAATACTTAGTATACTTTGTAGATTTATAAGACAGTAAAGCGCGAATGTCACTATTTCACATCGGCATTGATCTTGAGATTAAAATTAAACGCGACTCAATTTGCCTATATAACAAACAAATAATTTTAGAACATTCTCGAATAAACACATCATATTTCCCGGAAATAATGCGTTACATCGCCTCCGTTTCTTATCGCCGGTTACTAATCCTTTATTGACTTGATGGCGCCCCGATGTCCCGAATATTTGCTATACCATAGATAATTTTGCGAGTTTTTATTTCACGCCATTTGTCGAGGTCTTTTTCACTGATTTTGTTTGCGGAACTATTTTAGTGACTTTTCAGGAACTTTAGAATTATTCAAGATCTTTTCAGAGCTCTAAAAAAGTGTGACACAATTGATTTTTTATGATAATATTTATCAAGAACTATAAAACTGTATGGTAAGTCTCCAGAGCTCTAATTACCACTATACAATTTTATATGAGAGGTTACCTGTTCGCGTGCCTAAAATGGAGTAACGTCGCCTTTAGATCTTATGGTTGCGGGAATTTGGTTAGGCATTGACTCGGCTATAAAGCTCTACACGTTTCAGCTGTAAATATATTCCAAAATTTCTCTATTTTTAGATAATGTCTGTTGTTAGTTGTGCTTTTGTACACTGTAGATCCTAGATAGGATAGCACAATCGAATATAAATTTACTCTTAGTTAAAATAGATGTTAGGCTTAGCAATCGGATTCCAGCCAAAAATCCTAGCGCGCATACGGAAAGCACTTTCTCCCTCCCCCCTCCTCCCTCTCAAGAGGTTCTTCATTTTTCCAAAAAATAATATTTTCAGAACAAAAAACTGTTCTTGTTATAGAAATCTTTAGAACTCTCGAGGGGCTATCCAGAACTCTAAACCAGTACGTACCTACTACAAAATTTATACAAAAAAATTCTCTCGTCGTAGGTACTTTGGAATTTAGATCAGTCTGCTCAACTTGTAAGCTTTACTGTGTGTGTAATTTTATTGTAGGAAGTTTTACAGCTCGGGGGTTATTCAGTATTTTAACCAGAACTGAAAATTATTACAAAAAAAGGACTCCCAATGGATTGGAAGTTACGAAGTTGCATGCAGGCTATTTATACATGCAAATTAGCTAAGTACCTTTTACTAAATACTTACGGAGTAGATGAAATCCCAGTTTATGACCTAATGACCTACAACCCCCTATTAAGTGAACAGCCGTGACGAAGATTAATGAACGGTTTAACCCACGCGCCCTTCAAAAGTCCGGACGTTTTACCACTTCGAGGTTCGTTTCTTTGTTTGCCAATCTACCAGGACGAAACAGCTGGCGTATAAATTTAAATAGCTTATTCAAAATTGGAATTTCTGCTCTAAGCGTATACAGCTGAATTTTGTTTAAGTCATGTATACGTCGACGGTAAATGCATTCTCGATGTTGTAGATTTTTACGATTGCAGAGAGCAAAAAAGCGCAATTTAAATATTGTTGATGAGTCGTTTTGCTTACTAATTCCAGACAATGTTAAAATAAGATTAATGATAGCATAAAATTGTTCAGCTTCGCTCGCTGCCATAAAATGATGACTAAAAGTGCAAACAAAATAAGATGAAAAAAAAACCGTCTGGCGTTTTCGTTGTTTGATGTTCTAATTACCTGTACGTGTCCGGTTGGATACTCAAAGGATTATAGTTGCTAAAGATTACTGGGGTAGCTTGTAGCTCTCATGATTAGTTAATTACAGTGTCCACTTTCTAACGATGAAAAAAGCGGTTCTTTTAATTTCACGTCTGCTGGTCTATCGAACCCGTTACCTTTTTTAGTTGCCTGATGTCCTTTTTTTCTTTGTAATGGCTATTGTTGATTGTCGTTGTTTCTTCCAGTCTATTTCTAAACAATTGGAATGTAATTGCACAGATGTCAGTGGTAATAGAGTACACTGGGTATTATTCAGTCTGACATAACACCAATAGGGTGAGAAAATTCAGGGGCAATGACTATTCGAACTGGCCTCAAGATTATCTTCTAGATTTGAGCATGAGAAAAATGTGTGCTCTAAAATCTTCCATTTCAGCGTTCAGTAACCTAAAAATACACAGACAGACTCGGTTCAGACTTTTTTGCTGTAGAGAAATTCTTTTTCCAAAAGTTTTTCTGGGGGGTAATCTATGGACCCTTTTTTTAAAGATGTTTTTAAAAAGCTCGATGCTTTCTGCCGGAAGGAAATTACTTGAACCACAAAAAAGATACTCCAGCTCCTCCACTCAGTTCTAACAACTGGTTTTTCGATTCCAAATTGTATTCGTTTTCTACTTGACTTGCACTCGATTCACTACTTTTGTATTTGTCTAGTGACTATACCTACCTCTTTGTCTTTCTTACCGTCATTCTGGTCTGGTCGTCCTATTCGGTAGGTTCTGTAAATTAAAAAAGTTGGCATTGTGCAGTTGGCGCATGCGCACATCTGATTTTTACTAGAAGCATCTGTGGTTAAAATTAAATAAAATTATCTATAAATAAGAAAGTTATTTTTTTCTGCAGGTTCTCCCCAAATTCCCAAAACTTGTAACGGCTTAGTTACATTTACAGGGGTTTAAAATTTTAATCTCTACGGCACTTGTAAAAATTGTATTGTAACAATTAATGAAATAATTAATACCACGACTAGTTCAGTAATGAATAAACTTTTTGATGACTTTCACCTTGCGGAAGGTTGGTTAAATTGATTTTGAGCATACATTTTTTATACAACATCGGAAAAACGATCGACCTCTATTTCTACACAATGCAAATAACGCCAGATTACAATGGATTTTCATCTTTTTAAAGTTAGCAGCAATTGGATTGGATTGGATGGTGCAACTCAATGCAATGGGACCTATTTTATCGCCTGGTTTTGAAAGATGATTGATGAAGGTTTCTCGAAATGTAATAGTTGTGTTATTCAGGATCTACTATCACCTCGTATACACAAAAGAGGTGCACAAATTTGATTAATATAAGTACATGTTTTTTTATCGTAACTGGCCACTTCAAATATAGCTCAATGAAACATGCTGCCCTTTAATCACAACTCTTTCGTGGTATGAATTTATTTAAACGCGATCACGATGCTCCAATAAACGAAACTAAATTGTTCGCGTACGTCCTTATACCTCGATTATGCGAATTCATCTTGAACCTTGAACTAAAAATTAAAATTTATTCGATCTAAAAGATAGCGCCCTCAACTTACATAGTTTTTCTTCGAAAGTTTGGCGAAGAATCCTTCTCTCCCACTCGATTTTTATTTCCGAAGAAAAATCCGAAACGGACCCAACGAAAACTAAACCTCAATTCCGTTTTTTACACATGTTAAGGTATAGCAGAGAGTGCGTCCCCCATGCTCCGCCAGAGCGGTATATAGAGCCGGCAACGCTGTGGCGTTTTGACTCTTATCTCCTTTTCTCAGCCTAAACTGACCACATGTTACAGTTGGTACAAAATTAATTGTTCATTTGAAGATATCTAATGGTCTTCTCTATCCGAATGGATAGTCACCGAATGAATTTTTTGGTAGCTATTTTCGGGTAGATTCAGGGGTAGATTCGATCAACAAAAAAGCTCTTCTTTACCCTGTGGAAATCGTTTAACTTGGAGTTCAACCAATTAAAAAAAAAGAAAAACAGTGTAACTGGTTGGCATGGGAAATATATTTGGTAATTGAAAAATTGAGAAACGCATATTTTAAAACTTACTTTCTCTTATTGGAGATTAAGTTAGATTACTTTTTCTTTGGAAGTTTTCTGATCTACTTCTCTAACCAAGAAAATTCATAATTGAGAAATTATTCACCATCAATTAACGTGATGACTTAATCAATTACACTGTCAAAACAAACTAGGTGAATGTATAACCACTTCGTTAATAAAATGTTTGCATGTAACGCACCCTTCTCTCAAACTTACATCCGCATCGATCGTTCCTGGAACAAGTTAACCTTATGCCTTCATTACTATATCTAGGTCTTCCAATTCTTTGGGTCTAACGGATCGTCACTGTTTGAATTATAGTAAATTTTAATGCTTTCGAAAGTGTTTTAGCGGACAACGTGCAGGGTCGATTATTATATCGCAAACAAAGGCGAATAGAATTATAAAAATGTATGCATAAGAAGGGCAGGCCTCGAGTTATAAATGAGCTAACAGGGCGCCACTTGCGGGGGGCGGCAAGATGTGCTAAATTATTTTTTTTTCATTTTTAGAATTAAATCTGGGCTTGTGGATAATTTTTGTCAAAATAAACGTATCATTCAACGCTTGTAGTAAAAAGCTGTTTATTTTTGCCAGCGGGACATTACTCTCTTCTGTGGGTTTTGGTGCATTTTGTTTCAAAATCAAGTACGCCATTTAACTACTATACCTATAAACATTAGTTACGGTGGCGTCGGACTAAATGTACCCCAGGGCGCTAAAAACATAGCCCGGGGCCTGCATAAGGGTCACTATATACGCCCAAACGGAACGGCTGAATTATTTGTTGTTTTTCGAAAATATTCACATGCGAGACAAATCCATTATTTTCAGGATTTGTTTAAACACGACACAGAGAGCTCAGAGATTTCTGCCAAAAGTGTTCATTTTTGAAATGTGATAGGGGCAGTGTGTGATTATTATATCTCGACATAAAAAATGAAGATTACAATTAAATGAAAATGTGTGCTGCCAATTTAATGTTTTTAATTATGAGTTGGCTTTGGTTTAGCAGAATCTTCAAGAAACAGATATAAGACCGCCATTTTGTTTATTTACCTACAATGGCCAAAAGTAGGATTTATGGCTGTAAAAGTAAATGCACTGGCAAAAATGTAATTACACCTTAAAGAGCAAGGATAACTTAAAACGTCACATTTTATCACGTTACTGTCAAGATTTTTATATGTGAACAGTGCAATTACACAACCAACAATAAGGACAAGTTAAAAAATCATCGTCTAGCGTATAACATTTCATGTCTTCAATTGTGAACAGTGCAATTACACAACAAAAGAGTAGGAGATATATACGTCATTATTTGAGACAATCCGCTTTGAATAACTTTATATCGCTACAATTAAGCGTTCACTTAAAATATCTCCTTCTCCAATGAACACACATAGCCTTCTCAAACATTGAATTTGTGAACAGTGCAATTGCACTACGCACGATAAGCAAAGCTTAAGGCGGCATATTCTCATTGAAGGATGTTACGTGTACTTTGTGGGATTATGTATCCAATAGTAAGAAAAATTTAAATCGTCATTTATTAAAGGAAGACACAACGAAAAATACATATTGTTAAAGTTGTGGTCAGTGTAATTGTGCCACGAATAATAACGCTGTTATAAAGCATAATCGACGTAAGGGAACGTCGGCGAAACACAGAAACCCCTCTGCGATTCTAAGTGTTGCGATGGTGTCGCTAATTTACTAGTTATTTTTCCGCAATGTAAAAAATTAGTGAAGTCAAGTTGGCACCAGATGTTTGGCACAGCACAGCTTGCAAGTGCAAAAGATTTCTTTGGCTTGCACGTACCCTTTGTTTGAAGCTTTCACAGTAGGCTTTACTGAATTTGGATTTTGCACCTACCAACTTTTCTTCTGCTTTTGCAACAAGGACGGTGTATTATAACCGACATCATTTTATTACTAATACCGTGATTTTTATAAGCAATCCATGGCAATCATGGAACTACGAATAAATAGCCCGCTTAATTAGACCTGTATTCGAGTATAACGTCAATATGATTTTATTTATTTCTTAATTTTTATTCACAATATCACCCTGCAAAATTTTAAGTGCATACCGCCAATCCTGCCAAGGTACAGGGGCGACTCTAGTTCAATTTATGGTTATGTGATTACATCGTGTTGGCCCGAAGTTTAATTTATATATTTGGTCACTTGTTTAAATTTGTAAAAATTATCGATTGGATGTTTGTATGAACTTGTATGTAAACTAACACCTTTCGCCGTGAATAGACAGTCACAGGGATGAGAAATGCTGTAACCAAACCAGTTACGACACAGAAGGCTGTGGTTGATCTCGAATCTTAACTGCGGACTTGAATATCCCGCACGAGGGACAAGTTACCAACCCCAGGGGTGGGACCCTGCTAACAATACACGTCGGTTTTGAATGAATTTGCCATTCACTAATTTCCACATGCTCCATGAACATTGAACTTTCATCCCAAGGCCATGTAATTTGCCATGCTGCCTTTAACGAAAGGGTTTTATTTCCCAAAAAGATACAAAGACATTCGAAATACGAATTACGCCATCCTAGTGTTTTATTTTGCGTCCCTTCACTGTCGTACTTCAGGTCATAGCATTGTTTACAACTAACGTAAGGGGAGGAGCTGTCTTAGACTTTCGATCACGTGCCATTTGAAATTTAAGCGGAATCCAGTTAGCTTTTGGAGGTGATAGGCGTGTTACTGTAGCGTGAAGTTACCGTATAACTGGGGGGTAGGTAGATACGCGCTGAATGGCATTTTTCCTCCTTACGCACGGTCCGATATTATAAAAAGAAAATTCACAGAATTCCGTTTTAGGGTCTGAAGTGGATTTACGGTTTACGGTCCTGGCTTTTTAAATGCGTTCACAGGGGGATTTTGTTTATTTTGCAGTCAGTCAGCGGGACATTACTCCACGTTGAGTAAATCTATGAATATCAAGTGATCTGATTGGACGCAAAAAATTGTTATTGGTGGAAAGAGTTCGAGTCCCGGAATAAGTCGGCCACATGTTTTTTCTATTTTGTGCAAATTTTCGCGTTGAGCTGCGAGTAAAATGAAGTGAACCACCTGTAATTTAGGGAAGGGTGTGTTTTAACTTCAGAAAATGTCGCGTGGAGTCGTTAACGAACTTAAGTCTGCCCATGGGAATTTATCGCAGAGTATGTTATTCGAATTCGCGTCGAGCCACTAGCGCAGTTAAGTTGAGCACTTGTAATAAGTCGCAGGGTGTTTTACTCGTATATATTGGTGGGACGTGTTTCGTGTTGAACTGTAGCGAATTTGAACACGCCCAAAGTTTCAAAGATGAAGTAAAAATTTGGTGATTTGATTGTCCCTGTTGTTCTGGGCCTTCAACAGGCTTTTGCCCAATTACAGAGTGACCCGCATAATGCTTTTTAGAGGTGCCCCTGCAGAAGGTCTCAAGTTGTTCTGTACTACTCTGGTATTTACCTTACGAATTAGGAAAACTGCACGAAACCCTATAAGTCTCTTAAATAGATATGCATATAGTTTTTGTGGAAGTCGATGAAATATTCTGCAGGTGCGAAAGATGTCGACGGTTATAACTCGTAAGGCATGCAAGCTTAATTAATTACCATAAAGGTGACATGACATGTGTACAGTTATTATTGGTATAGCTTGTTACAATGTCTAGGCATGATATCACCTTTTCGCAGCAACATTTCACTCGGTATTGATTTTGACAAAATGAAATTTTTTGTTAGACTTCACATGGTTGATTCAATCCCAAGCATAGCTAAGTGCCCGTACGACGTGATAGATAAAACGAAATCGCAGTTCGCGATTTAAAACGCTGTATTTAAACTGGAAAGCGCACAAAAAAAGCGTCGCCGACGAACAAGAGGCGCTTTATTGAAGTTTCGTTCTTTTGCTGTGAAAACGTTCAGTCGAGTTTCGCTTTCCGAAGCCAAATTGGAGTATATCCGTAATCAATAACGAAGACAACTAATAATAATTTCTGATGGAGAAATGGGTAGCTTTATAGGGAAATAAAATAGAATTGTATGGGCGTTACGCGCATTGTTATTTAGTGTTGCCTATTGAATAATTGAAATTATCGATTGCATTGGCATTGTAAAGCTTTAGCTGGTGCGGTGCTGAATCGAATTATTAATCATACGAACCCATCGTAAGCACGTTTTTCTATTAACGCCGTTATGCATATGCGGCCAGAGTATTCATTTTTCTGCCCGTACGTCACTTTACCGTGGTCAGTATAATAATAAAAAAAAGATATTGCGGCAATTATATTGCACATATTTCTGCGTGTGAAGGCCAGTGTGCTGTCCACTTTAAAGTAGGTATTGATTTATTCATTATTGAATTGTCAAAACTGCAAATGACACGAAGTATTGATGTATTTTATTTAAAACGTGCAAGTATTCGGCAGTGGAACGTGGTCAGCTTAATTAACTGTTTGAAGGAGGGCGTTTATCTGAATTAGTTTGCCATTTCCTTAACATTACCCCCTCCTTGATTTCGAAAATACACCATGTTTTACTTTTATCCTATTCAACTGGGATCTAAATTGTTTCTCACACTTCTTAATTTTAATGCAACTTTGTATGCGCAATCATGGAAGTATATAAAACGCCACGAATACTTGAATTTCTGTACGTCTAGAAATTTTAATACAGTACAGATCCCAACTGCATCTCTGATCCGGCAGTTATAACAATCACGGGTTGATACATGTATTTCCAAAATTGTATAAGTACATCAACCTATTCATGGGTCCAGTTTCTTATTGCAACTTTTGTTTGGTAAATGTGTGAGACATTAATTATTTTTGCACTTGTATACCGTGGAATGGGCGTTAAACTTTACGTCCCCCCGGAAAAGTGTCACGGGATTATAACTGTTAATCAGCATCGGGTTATGTATGCATATTTTTATATATTTTAAAAAAAGATTGAATTCTGGATAAAACTTCTTTGACACACCCAGTTTCAGTTAATTAATTTTCTAAATTACCCTATCAAAAAATACGAAAAAAAGCCTCAATAACTTCAGAAAACTAACTAAAACTACGAGCAAAGAATTACATCTCTCACGAACTCAATATCAGAAAAAAAAGTTATTTCAACTTTCAGCCTGATGTGAAACTTAGACACTAACAAATTGTACCTAGTAATGACTAGTATAATAATACGGATTTTGAGAAAATTTTTGATTGCCTTTCTTCGCAGTGTTAGTTAGTTTTAATTAGTTATTTTTATTATTTATGAGGAGAATGTATTAGCACAGATTTAAATATACTTAAATATTTATATGTTGACAATGCGGGACACCGGGTGCTTGCAGTCTTGGGGGGGGGGGGGTTGTTAAGCGTCTCCCAACCAAAAGAGGAAGTTCAGGTGTCCTCTCCCATAATAAGTAAAACTTAGTGATATTGCGTTGCGATCTGCCAACAAAATTTAAAAAAGATACTATGTTCTAGTTATGCCATAGTTATGATCATGTCAGCTTTGAATTTTTCCTAATGCTCAAAGATTAAACACCTAGATTTATTAAATTCAACATTTTGAGAACCTTAATATATCTTGAAATTATCGAAAGTCGATTCACGAATCGAATCGAAAAATACTTATCTACTACTAAAATACTTTCGCATAAGATAGTGATATTTTGCGTGGCAATGAAGATAATTGGGTTAATTGTGATTTAATCTTAGTCTAATGAAATGTAATCGTAAATAAGGTATAGTCTAATAGTAAAACTTTCTTATTTATAATTTTAATGTGAGTAACATCAAATAATAGAAAGTGCAATTATGATAAGATTACAATAAACCATCAAAGTTTACTTAACTGCCATGTCAAAGTGCAGTCACACACAGATCCGGACTACCGGCAAAATATCATTTCTAAATTACAATACATCAGACATCACGTATCTATATATAGTAGATGTTACATTGCTATAACTCCTTTCCAAACAGTTACAGGAAAATTGAAAAAGCCTTTGAACGTCTAGACGACCTTTCCTCCTCCGACACTTCGTTCTGCAGATATTTGCACTGAAAGTGTTGACAGCATCAGTAGGTGTGTCTCGTCCAGACGTTCCACTTTCCCTTTATGAGTTTTCCGACACTTCGTTTACAAGATACTCGTTTCGCTAATATCTCTTCTAAACAATTCATTTTGCCTTTATTAGTACTCTCCTCCGAGTGTAATGGGGACGCTTCCAACTGCGATCCCCATGGAAGAAATTTATTATTTATTATGAATTTTTAATCTTTAGAAATTTTCAATTTTTAATTTGTTTAAAAAATTGAGTCTTCCTTCTTTAAGGAATTACATTAGAGCACGATAAGGGGTCGAGAAGGAGATGTATAGTTGGTAATTCCTTTTTTTTGAGACTTGAGTACCACGAAGGATAAATCCAGTTCCCCATGAGATGCCCTCTTTTTATAAAGGGCGGTAGTACTCGAAAAGGAACTTGCAGGAAAGTTATAGTTTGTGTACAAACCAATTCATTTTAATGAGACCTTTCATTAGAATACCATGAAGGGTAGAACATGAGTAAAGTTGACTACGCATCCGCACACTAATCTTCAAGAATTTTCTTGGTTTGGGTGTCAGACGCGACTACAAAAAGAACAAACTAAATATATTGAAAGCTGTACCAGCAGTTACGGCCTCGGAAGAACAGAGAAAGTGACTGATGCAGTAGCGCACCCAATTTCGTTGGAAAATTCGCGAAAGAAGACGATATAATAAACGCAAGGCTCTTTCAGTGTCACTTTTTAAAGTTTTCAATGGCTTACAGAAGCGCTCAAGAAGCCCCAAGTTTTCCCAAGAGCTTTGTAGTCTTGAAAAGCTTCCAAAAGAGGTTTCAAGGATCTTCGATAAGTTTTGGGGTCTCCTCGTTCAATACGTTTTGTCATTAAGAGTCTTTTTGAGTAACAAAATGCGTTCTCTCTCAATGGTCTCCACAGAACCTTCTAGAGGCTGTTAGGCCCTCCAGGAAACTTTTCAGAGCGTTTTTCCCATCTTGAGTGTCCTTTAAGCTCCTTAATGAGCGTGAAGGGTACGTGAGGACTAGCTAGAAACGCAGAATCTACCCGTAAAGCATACCTGAGAAAATTAAACCATATTTACAATGTTTAAGGACTTTAAAACTAACTAAGAGTTTCCTAAAGGATTTTAGAGCTTTTAAAAACCTTCAAGAACGTTTGAAAGTCTTGCAGTTTTTCAATTGTTTTCAAGATTTACCGAAAACTAAGGGTTTTCTTGGGTATTTCGTTTTTGAAAGTCCTTATAGACCATAAAATATCAATAGGCGAAAAAGCGTTTAGGAGTTTTAAAGAGTATTAACCAATCACGTTTTTATCACGGCCTTAAGAAGAAGCTTTTCGAAAATATCAGTCATTTAGAAGCTTTAGTAGATATTTACCCTTTCATAGGCTTAGTTTTTATGGGGTTTGGCCAGCCTTCATGGTCGAAACCTCTCCAAGAGCCTCCAGCAGAGTCGAACTGGGTCGCTTTGTGAAATGAGTCACCAAAATTTTCCGCGTCGGTGGATCGTTTACTCAGTGACCCAGTGTGATTCACTCACCCAGCTTAACTCGATATGACCCAGTATCGATCCCTTTGTAGTAAGAGTATGTTATATAAAATACGTTTGTAAATTTTCTGCATTTGTTAACTTTTGATTGATTTCATTCCATCATTTATTAAAAATATTGTTTGCGTTTTGTCCGACCGCCTGTCCGTCCGTCTGCGGTTTTGAAATACTTTTTGGAGAATTGTCCTAGAGTTCTGAAATTATTTGCAATAGGTAGCCTTTACCTTCATAAATTATTTCCCAAGATGCTGAAGTAGAACACACATAACTTTGAAGGGGGGGAGGGGGTTACTCTTCATGGTAATGGGCCTCTAATGAAAGGTCTCAACGAAAGAAATTTTCATTTCTACCAACCACTGTCCTCTTCCTCGACCCCCTATCGCGATCGAGTGTAAATCCACATATCTCAAGAGCGGAGTGTCCGACAAGGCGAACGGAACTTTTGGACGAAATATATCAATGTCAAAACTTTCAGAGCGAATATCGGTGTGTTGGAGCAGCCTCACAAAGGCAACATGAATCGTCTGGACAAGACATATCTATTGCTAAGGTGCGTGGGGTATGATTGACTCTGTCCAACTCAGTCCTCTAGAGCGTTCTTAATGCTTTAAAGCCTATACGATCTTTAAAAGCGTTTGAGGGGGTGTAAGAATCGTCAATACTTTCAAATGAGCCTCCAAACACCATATTTTAAAGGCTTCGGTTTTTAAGTAAGTCTTTGAGATCTTTTAAGAGTCTTTCTTGGTATTCTATAATATTTAAGAGCTTTTGAAAAGAGGTGCCTCATTGATTAGAAGGCAGGAAAAAGGGCTATTGAAAACCTTCCAGAATATGTACTCGCTACTTTCTTACTTCTTTTCTAATTTGCACCTTACATTATAGATTTCAACCTGTACGACAATACCGGGGAATCTAATTTTCATCACAATCATGATTTTACATTGATATTTAAAATGTTGTGCCACCATCTTTCACGGAAATGAATGTAGTTACTACAGCTGTTTTGTAACAAAGCCCAACATTCACACCAGGGATTCTATATCATTTGTGTTTGGTGGCCCCTGCCTTTTGGCCTGGGCATACCTTGTCTCATTATACTATGCAGTTTCGACATCTATCATATCAGTATTCAAATAACATAAATTTTCAGGAGTCATGAAAAATGTTTGCATTTGGCATTTAGGTATAATAAGATAGTGTCAAAATGCAATTGTAAAGAAATTCAACAAATATATTACGCCCCCACATATGACCAACAAAAACCCCGACTCTCTCATCACACCAGCCGATAACAAAAATCGTACTTGAATTTAAAAGTCGTCTTTCTGCGAATAGTTAAGAAATGCTACAATGTCGAAAATTCCACTACAGGTAAATACGTCCATAAATGAACCCCCTAAATATTAATCTTAAATTGAAACTAGCCACTCCTGTGGAAAGTTTCACTTTAACTACGTATCAAAAACTACAGTATGCCCTAAATTGTAATAACACCCTGTACTAATATTGAACTTTCCTCCAACAAATGATATGATCTAACCCTAAAGTCAAAACAGGATAAACATTAATTAAGCTCAATTTTTAATTTTTTTAATTGTTGAGGGCCCAGAACGAGAGGGCTAATAAATAAAAATAAAAATAAAATAAAAAACTCGCAATTCAAACTTCTACTTACATGGGAAATCATTAGGTATGTGCTAGCTCTAGTAAATAAACAAAGTACTGAATTGATAACTCGTTTAAGAATATTGCGTAACGTTACAAATTTTCTCATTAGCAGTAAGAGTAGTTAAAGTGAGTAGATAAAGTGAAACAAATGATTGTAGATTCTACTCACATTCTTATTAAAAATGGGACGCGGGATGCAGAATAAAAAGAAGTTCAAAATATATAACAATAGTGTTTCTATGGAAACCACGGATGAACGTAAGTTTGCTATTTTCGACGTCTTACATTCAGAATTTTCGGAGGTTTTTCGTCGCATAATAAATAACTGCGATCACCTTGCATTTTTATGCTGATATTGTTCTTCAAACTTGAAAGGGTCACTTCCTTTGTTATTTGTTTTAATATGCAGCAACCCCGCTCAGTTGCAGCAACGTTTTTGAATGCACTGATCGCGTCCCTCTATATCGGAAAAATATTTCTGAAAACATTTCCCTATGGGAACACAGAACACGTGTAAATTTGAGTCACAAAGTCCATAATTTTGCACTGCGAAATAAGAAGTTGGCACTATTACAACTTTGAATTGAAAAAATGACATCGTGGAAAATGTCCAAATATTAGAAAATATACTTTTCCGAACAAGCCACAGGACTGAATGTATTACAGGAGTTTTTTTTTTGTGGAAAACACATAAATAACAGTAAAACGGTTGTGTACAAATACGTTGAAATATGTTTTCCAACTTCGAGAAGTTCGTCGCAGCCGCCTTGAAATACATCATCGTTAGTTCGCGGGGCTTGCGATGAGGGCAAATGAAAATTAACTGTTACGCTTTGCAAATGACAAGCTAAAATCTGTATAATTAGAATTTCGCGTGGAATTTACGTCAGAATTCTCATAATGTCACGACAAGGAGAGATTTGCTATTTGCACGTTACGCCTACCGTTCGGGTACGTTAGTTGATGCAGTCACTAGAATCGTCACAGGCATGCATGCATGCATAATTAAGATCATTAATCATCTTTACGATTCAAGGTGTCCTTGCATTGTTGCAATGTACACTATTATGAGAATGCCTCAAAAAACGTGGGCCGTCGAATAGAAATAACTGGACCATAGAGAAACGTCCAGACGGATAGGCAAACGAAACGCCAGAGGAAACATGCATTAAGAGAATTTGCGAGACGTTGACAATCTAGATTTTACTTCTTCGTCCTCAACTTGAAACGGATGGTGCGTCGTAGTAGGGCGAGAGTTTGCAAAAAACACATTTTCGCCTCAGGTTTTTTGTCAATTCTTTATTTTCCAGTCTTTTATGTTATCGAAAGATTGCTAGACAGCATTTTGTTCAAGAATACATAGCATCACGGTGTATAATACACCATGCACAGCATGCAGTGCCCCAGATCAAGTGGGTTTGCGCAGTGGAGTTGAAGCTCGACTGTTGTTCTAAGAGTCCGTGGTTCGAATCAGAGTGTGGCCATGGATATTTACAGTGGCTTGGCTTGGTAAAGCAGCCTTGGCTGAAACCCCGCACACTCAAAAATAAAGACCAAAATAAAAATAAATGAATTGTGTATTTATTCGAACCCATTGTACGACCCGCGTAGATTCTTTATGTCAGATTTTTCCCTTCGTATTCAGGATTTATTTCAGGTGTGGATCAAAATTTGCTTAATTATTTATTTGGAATTTCGGAAGTTGATCGAGCCCACTAAGTCTCCCAAATAATTAATTTCAGTCAATATTGGTAACAGACTTTGTGTGTCCAATGATAATAAAACGTCGGCGTCTGTAAAGTTTGTGCAGTTTTTCACCCTTTCTTCATAAATTTAACTATGCATTTTTTTATTTTTGGAATATAATCACTTATTGTTCAAAAATTCTGTTTCAATATTAGTGCAAATTAATGCTACTACGTTTAATATAGTATAAGTAATACGTTTTTCATAGATACGTAAAATTTCTTCAACTTTGATAAGCACTAGTGTGGGAACGGGTTGATTGTTTTATTCTACTGGACTACTATAAAATATAGAATAAAAAGAAGAACTGACTACTTTCGAAAAGACAAAAAAGGCCATTTTCTAGTAAAGACATCGTTCAGTGTACTTTATGTGAAAAACGTACAACTTTGTGCTGAAAATAAAAAACTGATGATTGTTTTGGAAACATTTCAAAGCCATTCAATTCTTCTAAAAAAAACTTCTACATTTGCGATAGCTTAATAAACAAAGAATAAATAAAAATCGAAAAATGCAACTTTTACCCGTAACTAAAAACCAAGAGACGGTAGGCCAGTTTGGTTTTCGACATCGAGTTTATCTCAGAAAAAGATACCGGGACTGCGAGGTTAGTTTGTTTCTATCGAGTTACCTACCCCATACTAACGACCAAGTTTGGCCACCCTGTACGCTGTGGTTAAGTTGTGATGTTAGTGGTAAACTATGTCACTGTTTGCTTTATATATATTTTTTGCTGGTTTTTTTTCTGTTGCCAAATTATTTACACTGTCAGTACGGGCTGTTTCGCGCAAACCGTTACCTAAAAGTATTCATGCTCTTATTGATAATTTAAATCTGAAAATTTGCATACCAACATAGTTTTTTATGATCTATTGATAGAAAATGTTATAGTGATCGTTTCACTTACAGTTTTACCGGATGTGGATTCTTTTCTTATTTTAAAGAACGCCCTGTATTTTATTACATTTTTGAAATCGACGTCGTTTGATACAATATTTCCCTCTATATTTCCCTATACCCAGCATCAAAGGTTTTCAAGCTTTTTCAAATTTTTGACGTTTGACTGTTATTCTTTGGAGCCCTCCAGAGACAGTACTAATTTCATGAGAATGATTTAATTTTTGATCGCTCTTTTACAGGGTGTTTTAAAACGAATCGTCAATTTTAATAACTTCAAAAAGGTTTGAAATTTTTAAGGAAAAAGTTGATTTTTTCTAATTAATTTTTTCTGCACAAACTAAAAAGTGATAACTACCCGCGTTTTGCCGTATTCGATTTATAAACACATTGAGGGTGGATTTCTATGTGACGCAAGGGGTTGCAAGAAATTATTTTTGCATTTGTTTATTGAATATGTATAGCAGTATTTTTCTGCACAAACTAGAAAGTGATAACTACCCGCGTTTTGCCGTATTCGATTTATAAACACATTGGGAGTGGATTTCTATGTGATCAACTTTTTAAGGTTTGAAGTTATTAAAATTGACCATTCGTTTTAAAACACCCTGTAAAAAAGGGATCAAAATTTAAATCATTTTCATGTAGCACCAAGTCAGTATTGTTGATTTTGTAAGACTTTTTGAAATTCTAGTCAAGGTACTCATGACGTACAGAGCTCAAAAAGCAGTAAAACGTCAAAAATAAAAAATCTTGAACTGGAAAACCGTTGATGCTGGGTATTGGAAAATGTGGTATCAAACGACGTAGATTTTTATGTAGATTTCGAACCGGAAGTGAAACGATTATGATAATATTTTCTTTTGATAGATCATGAAAAACTATGTTGGTGTGCCAATTTCCAGAATTAAATTATCAATTAGAGCCTGAATACTTTTATTTAACGTCAAACCGTTCCGCTTAAAATCGCTGTACGGACGGACGGACATGGAGGAACCTGATATTTCAACGAAATTTAGTGAACTTTTTATTAATATTGTGGAAAATTTCAGGCTTCTTTTTTTTGAAATCGCCGTGTTTTAATTAATGTTAATTTCAATGTCGTAACTGAAGGATTTAATACGAGTATACTCACAAATGGAATATAATTATTTTATTTAATCTTAGGCAAGTAATTAGACTGCCAAGGTTTCGACGTTAGATGTGCCAGAATTGTTGTAATTTTACAATGAGAGAGCATTCAAAATTAGGAATTCTAAAATTGCGCGAAGTCAGTTTTTTTAAGGCCGGACTCTCGTGTCATCGGAAAATCTATCCGACAGTGAATTTCCATGGAAACAAATGTATTCAGATAGGAAGTTGCTATCAGATAAGTGTCACTCAAACACGAAAGAGCGACCCTTAGTAGTTACATCATTTTTGGATTTTGGGGTTTCGGATGAGATTCACAGATGTGTTGATCTTTCGCATTCTGAAATTAGGGTAAAATTCGCCGTGGCGTATAGGCTTTCCCCTAAACCGGGAGCAGGATGAATGTTTTGTAGTACTTGCAGGGGTTTGCAACCCCTTTCCGAATCCGCTTCGATACTGTATCGGCCTGTAACTCCACCGATCCGGGCAATTTTGTACATTCGCAGTCGATAAACTGAATACAATTACGTCATCCAATTCTATAGTAACTAACCTATAACAACAGTGCGTGACCAACGGCAATCAATTTATGTTCCATAGATAATGAATATTCAGTCATTATAGGCATTGACGGTGGAGCAATTTTGTGGAATGAAGGTGAAGGGTGACATTGCGCTCGTATTCGATTTTTTTTTTATTTTCGCCATAAATTAGCGCCTCCCAGTAATAACGATTTAGGGAAATGCGCGAACGAAATTTACTTCCATTTCCCCTTATTCTTTCATACAGGTATATGAATCAGCTGATAATCAGCTGTTCGGTTTAGCTCGGTAGCTTTCGCTCTTTGTTCCCAAACGCCAGTTTCGCAGACGGATCGGCGACAGTCATAAGCCGGCTATGTATTAGATAGGTTATAGAATGTTTTTTTTTCTATATTTTTCTAGTTTCTTTTTTTGTGATAATTAGATTTCCGCATATTTTCTCAAGCATTTAATACATCTAAATATAGTGATTTTGTGTGAATGCGGCGTTATCAATCGTTTGTTTGGTAAGTTACGTTAATTTTGCTCACCTTGGGGTAGGTTAAGACCACCGGAAAATATTTGATACATTAGTAGTTGCTTACGCAAATTTAAGGAAATGGCCTGTATCAAATTTCCATTTTAATCTACACGTTTCCATCACACATTTTACCTTCAATTATTATAATGCGATAGATGTAGATAGATCAAAGGTTGAATGAAGCGTGCGAGCTCGCGCGCTCCTATTTCCAGTACGAACGGGAATTAACTTGTAAATTGATATGATAACAGTTTTTCCATAAGCAATGTGTAGGTAAAAAAAAATTCTGCGACGTAGTCGAGGTTGATTAAACCATTTCTTTCGATTCGCACTTAACATCGATAGCGATCAAAGAGCGGGCGGTCAGCTATTTCTTCGATTTAGGTATCGCCTCCCAGAACAAATCGACCCCTGGCACCTGAGGGCATTCTATTAGCGATAATCGACAATGCGGCGTCATATTTAAATTTCTTTTATCTGAGTGAAAAGGTGAAGTTCAAATTTGCCATTCATTCTCTATGCGTTTATGTTATTTATGCGATTCAGGAAATCTCGCAGATTCGCCTTCGTTTCATGTCAATCTCCAAGAAGCTAATTATGTTGATAAACCAATAGTAAAACAACCCTTAACGAATGAGTAGAATTGCACTCCAATACCTTTTTTAGAAATCACACATTTTTTAGATAAGGCATAATTTAACAAAAACAGAATTTTTGTATTCTTTTTGGATTTACATTCGCTTTCAACCCTTGAGCAGGGATGCTATCGAAGATAATGGTTTTCGCGAACCTTTGCTACTTTTTTTGTGTAGTAAAAATATTCAATGGTAAAATTTACAGAATATAGGATTACCAAAATATATACTTCGGGTTGGTTCGAGGGTTGGTCCGAAATGTGAATACATAGATATAAAATATTTATAAAATGGCGGCATTTCCACCAGAAGTGGTTAGTCTATTTTGAAGTCCAATATGCTGAATTTTCACTAGCCTCTAGACACTAGACCTCAAACTATAAAAATGTAAAAAAAGCCTTCACTTGCACGAGGCTGATTCTTGTCTGAAACGTTTAGGTACACTTACCTGTTTAATACAAAGCCGAAATTTACAAATCTCATTTTCGTAGAAATATTTGCATTTTCTGGCTTTATTTGAAGAGATTATTCAAAAAACTGTCGTTGCAACTTTTTCTCCTGTCATAATTCGATTTTAAGTTCGACGTTTCGGTTTTTTTGGAGCCATTATCGACTTTTACTATTTTTTAATTTTTTATTTTATAATTTGATATTTTGAAAAAAAAAACACTTGCACGGTTGCTAAATTGACACTACAACGACACAAAAAAATAAGGTGGCTATGATGAAACGAAAGCTTTCATGGCAAACTGCTTTTCAAGACAAAATATTAGAGGCAATTAAACAAATATAACAAAAAAGATGTTTTTAAATGAAAAAAAGTGAACTTTTATTAACCAACAATCACAGTCACTATAAATATCGAAAGTATAAAATTTCTTTGCTTCTGTAAAATAGGTAACATCCTAAAATTATACTCGTATAAAGCCGGATAGAGACACACATACTTTTCTTGAGATATTACGCGCGTACACATGTGTGTCTGTAGCTGGCTTAAGATATTTAGATATTTAGCACCGGGGTGTACACTCGCTGATGCCGCTCGGTCGTTTTACAACCGCCGTTTGCATTACTCCCGCACATATTTCAATCAATAGTTATTTGTACAACTACAGAAGAAAGTGGAGTTTTTCAACTCGAGTTCAAAGTTTGACAGATGAGCGTCGGGAGTGTGTCAATTGAACGAGAGTTGAAACACTTTCTTCTCAAGTTTTACATCTCGTTTTACATATATAATTTTTTCTGAAACTACAATCAAAATTGAAATATGATCGTATACAATAATGAAGTTTGACACAGCAATCTAGATGCGAGTATGTTTCCATTTCAAATGTCATTATTAAAATTAACGCAGCAATTGTTTTTTACTTTCCTCACTAGAGAGGAAAATCACATTTTCTTACCTCTTTTTAGAGACGAAAGTAGTTGTTTCTAAAGTAGTTTCAGAAAAAGACTTTTTTGCCCAACCAAAATTCAATATGCAGTTTCAGCCCTATATCAGGTGTTGTATTTGTGGAAATTTTGCTTTATTGTCAGTTTTAGGACAGTGGCGTTCAGTAATTATACATTTATTTTTTCCTCCATTTTTTCATAATGACAAGCTTTTTCAAAACGTAACATAAAAAGTGCAGGTCCGTAAAAATGTTTATGATGGTCCCAAAAACACCGAAACGTAAAATCTAATCCAGCCAGCGCGTAGAGAGGAAAAATATCATTTGATTTCAGCAAATTTTTTATATAAACATAAAGTCGCTAAAAAAGTGGAATTGGCGAATTTCAGAAAATATTCCTTTTAACCGACTTCTAATCTCTTCCGGCTTCCGAGATCCTAATTGTCAGCCTCGAATTTGGGACCCTCTGTATAGGGTGGATCGAATTGGTGACTCGCCATTGGGATCTTCATAACGGTGAGAAATGTGTGTAGATTAAATGGGGGCAATTTTGCCCCTTTTTTGTGACTAAAAATATTATAAATGTTGCTATCCTTACATCTCGAGTACTTTCTATATGATTTCCATTTTATTTATTTATTGTTTTAGTAGTAGGTAGTTCATAAAATTAACAACAAACATATCCATTAACGTGAGATCATCACCACTCATCAGTATGCGGGTAATCCCCTTAAAAAAGTTAGCAACGAATGATGGTGACGAAAAAGAGCGCGAACCCCGTTCGCAGATAGTCGATTTCTTCTGTTACAGTTGACCAAATGTGGGTCAAGATTGATTGATAAAATTTAAAAAGTGATCCAATGTTTTTGTTAAAACCCGCTTTTTAATAGGGAAATGGTTGCTGAGATTTGACCTCAAGTTTTTAAATGCACCATCCTGTATAACTTAACGACGTTTTTTTTGCATTTTTCATGATTACATTGATGTATCATTTTTTTAATTTTAGCCATGGATCCAAAATAAATACTTTGTTTTTTACGGTTTTTAAATAGTAGGTCATGAATTCATGGAGATTTTGTTTTGCTTATTGTATCCATGGCAGCCGATACCAATCAATAAAAATCGCTGACGGTTGACGCATGTAATTTCATAATTTTCAAAAATATGATGATATATAATTACTTATATTAAAAAATATAGGTTGTGATATATCTATATTATCAGCAAAACGATTGCAAAAAATTGACGTTAATTTATAAAGGGTGTTGCATTTAAAAAATACCAAGTTAGGGTCAAATCGTACATACGGTGGTCCAAAAATGGGAATTCAGATCTCTAGGTATAACTTTAAAAGGCACTTTCTGGCCTTTTTACCAATCATGTGCACGGTTGCGTAATAGAATCAATAGTATCGATTTTATCGTTTAAAATATTTTTGCTATTTAGCGGAATGTAATTTGCTCGGTAATTTGGATTTAAGCGAATTTAGTTATATTTAATGGAATTTAAGTGTATATAAAGAGATTTAAGCGTACTTGAACCATTTTACAATTTCTTTTACAAATTTCTACACATTTTCGATACATTTCCAAAATGCACTACACGTTTCTGAAATATTTCCAAAATTTCTTACACATTTCCACACTTCTGAAACATTAAACATTTTCAAAATTTCTACACACTTGCGATATATTTCCAAAATACAGTTAATTTAACAATTCTCAAACATTTCCAAAATTCTTAAAGAATTTCTGAATAATTTGAGAAGCAGTTTCAAAATTTCTACACATTTTTCATACTTTTGTAGAATTAGTACACATTCCTGTAATATTTCCAAAGTATTCTAAACATTTTCCTCACATTTCTATCACTTCTGAAAGATTTCCAATATATCCTTGTTACACCTACACGTTCCTGGAACAATTCCAAAATTCTTTAAAAATTCTTTCAACATTTCCAATATTTCCGAAACATTTTTGAAACATTTTCAAATTTATTTGCAAAAATTCCTAAAATTAAAAAAAATGGAAGCAAAATTTTTATAATTTCTTAGTTTTTAAATATTTCCTAATCATTTAATCCAAAATGATGACACATTCCTACATATTTCCGAGACATTTGCAACATTTTTTTTAAGTTAAACGTAAAATGTCGTTGTTTTCGTTACATTTGAAAATAATATACGTTTTGAAAACTTTACACGCCTCTCATTAGCGATACGGATGTAGATGCAAATGTAATTCAGTTTAAAATAGGAAGTGAGCTATCCGTAACTGTATTGCAATCGCTTTTCTCGACATGAGTTTTTCCGTAGCAAGTGGAAAACCGTTTTCCAATTCCTTGATAATTGTTCTTTTTTTAATTAATCATTTAGCCAAGAATTAAGTGATTAATGTTTCTTTTGTGACTCATTTGCATGGTTCATTATTTATCTGTGACTATCTTATGTAATTGTTTATTTTTTAGGAATAAACACTTCGTCATCGTGTTGTAATTTCTTCAGATTTTTTTTAAACTGAAAGTACCTGTTTATTATTGAACTTAGCAACTTACATAAAATTGAGGTAAATTACATTTTTGTTGGGAGTTAGGGGGGTTAAATCATGTAAAAACACTTTTAGCACTGAGGGCAAGTTTTGAGCCTGGGTTGCTCGATGACTCAAGATCTACCAAATTTCTAGTTTTCAAAAATACCTATCTCGCCTTTAATCTCTACCGTAACATTTATTCGGCACTTAATTTCCATGGAAATCGAAGATACCATTAAGGCCATTGCGCCTTTTTCGCTCACATTGACTTAAATAGGCAACCACTCACTTGAGCGAAGCGCGGGGTGGCGTATCGACGTATTAAAATCTATGTGAGTGCTTCGCCGCGCCGCACGTAAGTGTGCGACGGCCTTTATGGTGTGATTTTCTAGAGCTTGTGTTTCCCAATTTCCAGATTCCGGTTTTTTTAAACCATTTGTTCTGCTAAGAATATTTTCTTTTCTGACTCAATTTTTATCGATGACTTATCTTTTTTCATTGTCGATATTTGTGTGAATACAATACTCGTTATCGTATGCGTAATTTTATACTTCTATGTGTCACAGAATAGATAGGTAAATGTAAATTTATATTCTTTGGTTTGTCGCGTTAAAAGGTTAGAGCAAAGTTCAGAAACTTGCATTTGTGTATGTTAAGCAGGATTTCTTCGACAGGCGTGGCTTTATTGTAATATTGTATAATTGTAATTTCTTAATAGTTCCGTTGTTTTTAAAGAAAAAATTCACAGTCCAAGAATGAGTTATCAACTGATAGTTGATTAATGAATAATAATAGTTCCACAGTTGTAGATGGCGCTGTAAAACTATCCTAAATTTGTTGAAATTATCAAATCTTTGTTGCTAGTTCCATTTATATCTTCAGTAAATCAAGATTTTCGTTGGAAAACTATGCTCGACAGAATCTCCATATTTTTCATTTTTTCTTCAACAGAACCAGAACTGCCACGGTTGTAAGACAATTGCAGCAAATTAATAATCATTTTTATGGTCCCCCCCCAGTTAGGCAACGTCGCCACTCCTGGAACGCCGAGGGAAAAGTAAGAATATTCGGTCATCGAGAGAAACGAACATGAAATTAGGTGTAAACAAAATTTCAAATTAAAAAAAAAAAATTACAGAGAAATTGATATATGAGAAAGTAACAAAAAAATCTAACAGGTTATTAGTTTCAAAATTAACTTTCGCGCAATCTATAGAAATGCGCATTCTTGCATTTAGCAAACGTATGTGCAGTTAAGTTTCTGGTCTCAGTTATTTAGGCTAACGAGCCCAATATGCAAATTTGGAGGTGCATATTAAATGCATATTTTGTTAGGATTACATGAATGTATATTTATGAATGGATGTTTTAAGGCATAAATTAACTAGTTGTGACATCAACACATTGAATATTGCTGCTCAAAAATAATTGTATCGCTATTCAAGCCAAGTAATTGGATTTACGAACTATAAGTAATTATAGTGTTGTATTTTAAGGGGGGGCTAAGTGAGCGCTTAGCTCCCAAAAATTAAACCTTTTTATACTGAAATAATTGAAAAAATCAAATGAGGACTAAGTGAATGCTTATATCCCCCCTCCTCCTCCCAAATTTTATTTACTGAACACAAGTAGCTGGTTTAACAACTGACATATAACAATGGTGGACAAATTGGAGGGAACATGTTGACTTGACTTTCTTTAATTTTAATTTTAATTTAATTTTTTTTTGCAAAATATTTGGGTTAGAAAAGAGGCAATATTATGTAAAACTTTTGTTTAAAGAAGTTTAATTTTGAGTGATTTCCAAAACTAAAAATGGACAAACCATAAGCATAAAAGCACAAACAAACTAAAAAAAACCCATTTCAAATTTTTGAAAAATCTTTGAAAATAACTTTTTGTAGAGAGGGTGTGGACGTGGGAGTTTTAACTGAAATTATTTTATAATATACCATCGTTGCTCAGGTCTTGCCCATTTTCCATCTCTTCAACTACAGTGCCTGTTGACCCTAAGGCATCGTGCTTGTTTTTCCAAATAAATTGATGCACATCAAATTGAATTCTTAAACATTGATATTTCTGACAAAATTGAATTGCGCATCTGGGGAATGCATTTTAACGTTTTAATAGTGAAAATGGCGCATAAATTTAAAAATCTTTTAAAAATTAAGATGTTTTATGTAAGAATATAAAAGGCTCTCGAGATCTAAATCATGTGAGCTCATTGAAGAATTTGTGCGGCGCCCCTAGCTTCAAAATGTTATAAACATAACAGTCATCTGGCAATTGTCGAAATTGCCTGGGGATTGAAGTAATCGTCAGAGCTGTGCAAAAAGCGTTTACAAAACATCTTCATTTCAAAGCCTTGAAATCTCTCTTGCAAAAGGATTTAGAAATGTTAAGCTGAAATTCATCTAATCGAGAAATAACTAAGCTCTTTACAAAAGTGGCTTTGAAGGGAATTGAAATCTGGCAAACAATTAGTCATTAGCGAAAAAGCGAAATCATTGTAGTTCGATCATGTGATTGACATCCTAACCTTTTGACAGCAAAGCAATCAAGTACAGTGCGTTTTATATATACGACCACCTGATCATTATTAACAGAAGTAAAAAGTTAATTTGTTATTAAACAGAAAGAAGCCATCTGTCAAAATGTAAATATTTCCTTTCCTTATGAAGTGTAATAAATAATAGAATTAGTTTTTGCTTTGTACAGTGAGATCTGTTTTTTTTTTGTTAAAGGAATTATCCAATCTCGACTGGTTTAAAAAAATGTAGGCTACCACGTGCAGACGACTCATGTGGTTTTCAAGTCGTAAAGTAACGTTTGGATCAAACGCAACATTCCCAAACGAAACATTAAAAGACAAAAATAATAAAACTAAATCAAAATTGTAAGCGGCAGAATATGAACAGGCGATTTTTTTTGGATGAAGATACGAAACGTAACAGGTAAAAATAGATAATTCTCAGTTGGCACCGATTTATGAGTAACCTTGAACTGTCACAAATTTCCTAACCTACAATTAGAATAGAAATTCAACAATGCCTCATTCATTTTTCTAAAACGATTACATAGTCCGCTATTGTGTTCGAACTAATCGCTTTGGCAGATTAATTACGACTGTTGTAAAAATGGAAATTCGAGCAGCCCGCCTGAATTTAAACAATGGCTTTTTATATAGAGACAAAAAAGCTTAAAAATTCAAAGTGGAAGGTAGAGAGAGATGGTACGACGAAGATTACATTATAATTATTTAATTTTCTCGTTATTCATTGTGGAACAAGAATAATGAGAGTATTTTTGAGGTAATTAATTGAATGAAAAAAGTGTATCGTGGGTACAAAACGATTCAAACGTCACGATAGATTTGAAAGTTCGAATTTGGATTGAAAATTAGCACACAATCCAACACTGCTATTACAATTTTTAGATCTTGCGATTGTAGCGGAATGACTCGCGTGATTATCATACAAACGACACAGTTGCTATTATTATATAATTTTCTTTATTATTTTATTGTTCTTATTTTAACAAAAAATAATCCAAAAGATGTGAAGTATATTTCCATTTATTAATTTATGAAAAAAATGAATTAATAATAATTGTTAATACAAACTCTCACCCATTTTTATAGGGAGCCACCCTACTCATTTTTGCAATTTAAAAATCAAGAATTGAAAGCAAATAACTAAAATAGTATATAGACGTGGTCACAAAGCGCATTTTCCCACAGAATCAGTAACCAGTATACTCGGGAAGGAAATGGCAATCCAAAAAATCGTTTGTCGTTCTGCTAAAAATATTTGGCAGTAGTATATTTCAGGACATTCTCTACAGTTCTCGCTACAGTCTACACGATGGTGATATCAGATTTTCAATTGGACGTCAAAATGGCGACTTTCAACTTTTTTTAAAAATGGCACGCTATCTTTATTTTTATTACTGAGATTCTAAAACAAAAAGCAGACCTGGCATTTTAATCTAGTAGCGCATGAACGTTACGCTACTTGATATTCGGGCAAAAATATCATCGAGTGTAAAACATTTAAATCCCCACCCCAAGGTGGTGCTCCCTGTGGTATCTGAGTATATTTTAAATGACAGTAACAAATCGAAATTGTTTATAACATTTTAGACAAATTTC
Source organism: Photinus pyralis (assembly GCF_008802855.1). NCBI lineage: Eukaryota > Metazoa > Arthropoda > Insecta > Coleoptera > Lampyridae > Photinus > Photinus pyralis. The sequence continues at coordinate 43,033,654 of NW_022170596.1, read as the reverse complement.
CATCTCAATTTTTGGCTTAATAGCGAAGATGCGTGTTTTTTTAAAAGGTACGTCTGACATTTATTTCGAATGTTCATGGGTCCACTGTAAGCAGGGCGTTGGATATATAAATCTCAGCGGATTTTGAACGACTGAAAATTCTGCTATGGTCATCTTCTTTTAAAGTTGCCTTACATTTCTCATGTCCGGCGCCTCTCTGGGGAAATAGTTGCGTTTTTTACCAACTATGTTTTATTTGTATTTTATTTGTAAGACGACGGGGTTTCGCCAAAGCTGCTTTACCTACAAGGCTATGCCTGGACTTGGATTCAGACTAGGAACTCTCAATGTCGTAGTCGAGCATTCACCTAACTAGAAAGAAAAAATATAAAAAAGGTGACTTCTTATATGGCCCCCTTTTGAGTAAACGAGACGCGTGCGGGCAATAAAAGTGTTTTTGTGGCTACTACATTTTTTTATTGTGACATTATTTGGTTTCAAGGTAAGAATGCCGTTTTATGAGCACAATTCTATTGTTTTATGGAAAAATGCATGGTTAACCAGATACCTTGCAAAAGCAATTTTTTTTAATGTTTCTTGCTTTAAGTTGTTATGGACCCAGTATTTGTTTGAATGGAAGGAGTTTGCAAAAACGCGAGTTTAAAACGGAACGTTAACCATATGCGGAAAGCACATACATCAAATATTATTCCGCATCTAACCTCAAAATCAAATCAAAATTTTATTAACACCAAATGGCAAAAACTTTTTACATCATATCTAATTTTTTTTCTTTTTCCTAAAATCATTCTCATCCATTTCTCTCGTTTTACATTCGCATGATGGCATGTGTGCTATACTTCCTCTTCCTCTCCACAATTCTGCATTTTCTTTCTTCTTTTCTGCACTGCTCGTTTCCGTTCTCCTTACTTCGCATTTAAACCTCGAGCCATCTTCATATTTTTTCTTCTAAATAAGAAATTTACCATTGTGCAGTCTGCGTATACGCACACCTGCTGTTTAAAATGTGCGATATGTTTACCTTTACTAGAAGAATCTTCCGGTAAAATTTCTCCATAAATAAGAAAGTTGGCATTTGCACATCTAATCTACAATATGAGATATGCTTGTCTTTACTTGAAACATCTGTGCCTAAAATTGCAAATAAATAAAAGGTTTTCGCTCTAAGGCGAGTAACTTCAGCGCCTTTTCCATGCATTATCAGTAATTTTCAAAAGGCCATAGGTATGTGCACTGTTTTACTTTACTAGAGGCATCTATGGTTAAAATTTCAAAGAAATATTTCCATAGATAACATTTAATGTTTGTTTTTACTACAAGCGTCTATGGTTAAAATTGTAAAGAGAAATCTTCATAAGTAAAAAAGTTCGCATTTTGCAGTCTGCGCACACGCATTTCTAACAACCGATGCTTCTAACAAAAATCCTATAGCCTTCCAGAAATTTCTGATCTGTGATTGAAAATGCGCTAAAGTTACTCTCCTTAGAGCGAAAATCTTTTTACTTGTTCTAGAAATTTTCCATTTGCTATATAAGCAAATTGAAGTGTGTTTAATAGCAGTTCCAACATCTATGCCGAAGTGATTATTAATGAAGTTCGTGCTCGTATATGATAAATTTACATTTTATCAATACCGTTATAAATTCATTAATAATTAATTGTAAATAAATCGCGTAATTAAATGTACGTTACAATTATTTTTGGTGTTGGGTTCTACTGAACGCCCAACCTTTCAAATTCAGACTTGTTTGTTTTTTATTTTAGCAGCATCCCGTTTTGGTGATCCGTTTACGTTTTCATTAGTTAAAACCGTACCAGCCGAAAGGATACTATAAAGTAAGGTACACTTAAAAATACAAAATTTGGAAATGTAAAAATTCAGATCAGTTTTGAAAATTGAAGTACATAATATACATCCAAACGTTAAACAATCAAACATTCACAAATTTTCAAAACTCAGAAAATTCAAAAAAATGTCATCAATATGTCCCCAAGAATACGACATTACTAACTCAATAACGATTTATTTTCGTCAAAATCTGAGAGGTTTGGCAAAAAAAGCGAGAATATTGTGAAAAAGTGCATTTTTAAAATTTTTTTGGCTGCATATAAAGAATAGAGATTACTTTTTTTTTGTCTCTGATTTAGAAAAATTGCAACAATTTCGTGAAAATCATTTCGCATCATGTTTGTTATCTTAGTGTATATCGTCTTGGGGAAGAATTGAAAGAAAATGCAGATTTTAGTACTTTTTTAAGAGCTATCCGGCTCGTTTCATGCACATCTGATAGTTACAATATACGATATGCCTGTCTTTAGTAGAAGAATCTCTGGTTTAAATTTCCAAAATATATCTCCATAAATAAGAAAGATGACATTGCGCAGTTTGCGTGAACGTCAAGATTTTTCTTGGTTGAGGTGCCAGAGCTATAAGCTACCGAATGCAAAAGGACGAACTAAATATCTTGAAAACTGTAGGAATAGTTAAGGCCTCAGACGGACGGACGGATGCAGTGGTCATAATTGAATTGGAAAATGCGCTAAAAACAAAAGAATGCCTGAAAGTAAATAAGTGTCGCAAATTAATTATTTGCTGTAAGTGTATTCCCTATTTCGTAGTGAAATAAGATTGATTAAAAAGGTTAATTTAAGTTTAAAATAGGGAGTACACTTGCAGTAGATAATTAATTTGTGGCACTTTCGGTCACAAATGTTAGATGTTAGAAGAGTGGATTTATTTTTGATAACGAAAGCGTACTGGGCACACTTTAAATCGTTGGTGATCTTGTATGTTAATAAATGTGTTTTATAATTACATTTATCATTCGTTGCATGGTCAAACTGGACACATGTTAAATTCTTGATAGTTTTTGCAGAAAGCGGCACATACCTGTTCTTTATGAGTAGTATTTGTAAGTCGGTGGTGGAGTAATTTCTCCCACCATTTTCTCCTAGAGTTAGTTAAGTATAAATGTTTTTATAAGCTTTTTTACAATGGAGAATAAAATTGATTTGATTTGATTTTGTGTATTAAAATGCTATTAGGCATGTGTTTTTTTACATGGAATTAATTTTCCGATTATCATTTTGCCTGTATAATGTCGTTGCATTGCGTTTGTATTATGATCACAAACGCCAATCCGTCTTTTTGTACTCGAATAAATTGTAAAACAGCTGTGAACAGTTCAGTGGGTGAGACAGCATATTTGCATTCGTACCAAAATTGGTTTCTGGGCAATCATCTGGTACTTTTGGAACGATCTGTACGCGTCATAAAAGTGAGACTTGCTTACGGAGAATTATTCGAAAAAAAAATTAATAAGGGCAACATTGACACAAAGTAAAAAGTGAATAGGTTTGAATCAGAGGCGGATCCAGACTTCGATTTTGGGGGGGGTCATGGAGTGATTTTTGTGACTGGGTGGGGAGTGGTGTGCACATCAGAATATTAAAAAGACATTTTTACTGCATATAAGAACAATATATTTATATTACAAATTCAGCAGAAAAATCTTCCTTAAGTTGTCGCCGCCCTTTAGGCTTTAAGTCGGCCGCCTGCGTGGATTACACACATCGCCCCACAAAATATTTGTTATCGGCTGTTTAATTATACATAATTTTAATAAAAATCAGAAATTTCGAGAATAAATAAATCAAACAATAGTTTTTAATCGATAATCATCTTAGAGTCTTATGGCCGTTTGCACCAACAAATTTAAGCAGAGCTTAGTTAGCTTAAGCATCACTTAAAATCCATGACAGGATTATTGGAGACAATTGTTGCCATGGATTTTAAGCTATACTTAAGCTAAGTTCAACTTAAATTTGTTGGTGCAAACGGTCATTAGATTTTTAGATGGGCAATATTTAAGAGGGGGTCATGACCCCCATGACCCCCCCTTGGATCCGCCACCGGTTTGAATGTAGAGGTTAAAAAATGACATCGAAACAACTAAAAATATACAGGGTGTTCTATTAAAAAAAAATCAGTTATTTTTATAGATGCTTAACCATATACATATAGTTTACATTACAATGGTGAAAACAGAAAAACAATTGACAATCGCATTCTAAAAATATCGACGAAAACACACCTTTTTCTAGTGAATGATGTAACATTTTATATAAAATTTTTTAAATGGGTAAGTGGCATTTTGTTGTCTCAAAAAAACAATGTGCAGAGCTGAAAATTATACTGTTACTAAACCACTTGACAACTCTTTGAAGACCTTATTTTATTTTATGAGAACGAATTCATATTTCTGTATCAAAGCCACGTTGATGAAATTTAAAAATTGACAATAGCTTCCTTATTTTTGACTTTAGAACAATATGACATGTGACAACTTTTTTTGGCAAAATTATTCTATACCTCGTGATGATATCGTATACAGGGTGTTCCATTAGAAAAAGTGCGGTTTTGTCGATATTTTGAGAATGTGATTGTCAATTGTTTTTCTGCTTTCACCAATGTAATCAGCATAAAAAACGCACAAGTTCTCAAATTTAACCGACCTTGTACCTATCCCTTATAATAAGGAACCACTATTTCCATCTTTCTATGTGTTATGGTTGCTGACGAGTGTAAAAAATTTATTTTATTATAATTTTGGTCTTTATTTTTTTTAAGTAAGCCGATACCGCTTTACCAATGGAAAGGGAAAACTTTTATTTCAATCGACATATTTTGCTTTTCTTTGTTTACTTATTATTTGGTTTGGTGGTATGGTGACAGCAAGAAAAAGGAACCAACCTCGATATTCGGTTTTCGCAAAAGCCGGGACCATAAAGAACCGACATAATAATTTTCACACCATTTTATCTGATAGGCATTAACGACTGTTTGCACAAACTCTGAAAATAAACTCCTACAAATGCGGCGACAAAAGCGAATATTTACTTAAAGCATTTGGAATGATGTTCCGGTCGCTCGTTTCTCTTCATACGCGTTCCGAATTTGACACACGCCGCAGTTTTGAGTGCGAAAGAACGAAACGCCTTTTATCTACGAATCAAGCCAAAACAGGATTATGCACATATTATTTTTACCCGTAGGCCTGCAAAAAATTATGGGAAGCTTTCTACGCCAAAGCAAGAGCGAAATATGCATAATTGCAAGGTGGCTATCGATTTTTCCATTAGAAAAAGCGGTAAAACTCACGTTTAATAGTAAGATATCTACCACTTATGGGAAAGTAGGAAAGTACCGGTATACGCATTTTCTAATTATTACGCTCTATGCTAATAATATATCGGAGAAGTTAAGGTTTATCATACAATGCACTCAAACTGCACATATAATGTGGATTACAACAATTATGATTAGAGATAAAACGCTGCCGTACTTTGAGTGTTTTTTTCCGAGCACGGAACGGTAGAATATGGGTCGACTGTAATAAAAGAGATTAAAACGAAAGAAAGCCTTTTAATACATTCTACAAACAAAAGCAATTGCCACCCGCATCCTAACACAATACTTAATTCTCTCAATTGCCAAGAGTTGTCGCTTTTCTCTTAGTTTTTATTTCGTAAGATGAAACCCAAGTTGATGACAAATGATCAATAACAATAAACGATATTCCCATTTCGACGACCAAACTGCTCAACACGATTTCGAATTTGAAACAATGAGAAATCGAAAGCTAGAAAGTAGTACTGACGTGACGTCTTACAAAAGATCGCATCTTCGATAGTTTGCAGTTATTACTTTAAAAAGATAATAATTATACAGTGTCCGAGATGAGGAGGACCACTATGGGTATTATCTAAACTTAAACGAAGAGATTTAGAAATGTAGTTAAATTGGTGAAAAGTTGCGCAATCAGAAGTGTACGAAGATAGCGTTTAGAAATCTGAAAAATTATTTAATAAACTATTTTTTTCTTACGTTAATATTTGATCCCGAGCAAAACCAATTACACTTCCCCACGGAAACTTTTAGCACCCTTTAAGGTGGCGTTGTTAATTTATTAATACGACGTGTCGTCTGTGCGGAACCATTATTTTTTAATGCGTAAACGCTATGCGACATAACGATGTATCCTATGGTGTATTGAAATTTCCGGTTAAACCGAAAGTCAATGCAACTTTCGTTTTTTAAATGCAATACCTGTGTTTTTTAAGATCTTTGAACAGAGCAATAAATTTGGTGAAAAACCAAAAATGAAATCTAGCATTCCGGGTGCTATGGCAGGATGCGCCATGTCTGTTGTGTGAAAAAAAACCGACATTAACTTGCTCAATGTGCCGTGTTGAAGATTTACTTTTGCGCGACATGATCTCTCCGTGTAACACAACAGACACCGCGCATCCTGACAGCACACGGTATGCTACATGTAGCACGAATTTCCCCATTTTGTTGTATACAAACCATATGCATATGTTATGTTGTTTTTCATCAAATTAAATGCTCTTTTTAAAAAAAACCTACACATTGCATTTGAAAAACAGAAGTTGCTGCCAATTCCTGTCAAGCGGAAGTTTCAATAACTTGTACAGTAATTCAAAATATTCACCGAATATAAAAAAAGAAATGTCGACAACGCAACAGCCATATGGACGGAAACTCGAGAGTATCCCCCCCCCCCCCCATTCTTTGTTCTTTGTTTCTAAAGCAGTTCCGTTCCTTCTTTGATTACACTATTGTGCTCTTAACTTTTGATTATGTCTTTATGGATTATGGTAGCTTTATGTATACAGAGTGTAATGAAACGCATCGGGCGTTCTATGAAAAAAAGGATCTCCAGACCTAGAACACAGAATATTTAACGCGAAATGCGGATAAATAGTTATTTGTTTCATTAGTACAAAAAATGTCAGTTTTCGGGACGAGGAAGATAGTTGCTGGACGACGCGTTAGCGGAGTCCAGCAACCTTCCGAGTTCCGAAAACGCATTTTTTGTACGAATAAAACATAAAATTTTTTCTCCAACCCCCTTTACTTCAAATTATATTCGAATTTAGATTCAGTCACAGTTTCACTACTAGTATAAGAACTTCTGCTTTCTTGTCCTCACGTGTCATGCCACTCTAGTTTTTAGGTTAACTTATAACCTATTCGTTCTGACTTCTTACTTCTCACCTCTCGCGACTTTGTAGGGAGCAAATCTTGAGGTAGCATGTTCTGCCGTTTCTATAATCTCTGGCGGAGTGCAATCCATGTCGCTATCAGTTTCAGTCATTTTATTGTATACACAATTAATATTGTTATATTTTGTATTGAAATAAAAAACTTACCACAGTTTTTTTAATTAAAATTAATTGCAATAAACTTTTTCAAATTTTGAATTCAAAATGACAGATAATAGTGCAAGGGGTCTGAAGTAGATGGCGTTACGCGCGACGGCGGGTTGTATACGTATTAAAATTACGTTCATAGAATATGTAAATTACGTTACACATGGTTTAAATAAAAATAGCGAGCGTAAATCATTTTCAATACATGTACATACGTATAGGTGACATCATTATTTGCATTTATATGCAAAAGGATTTGATTTGTATGTATAGAAATATCTTATAACCTGCAATGTAAAACGATGTCAATGTGACATATCTCCGTGATTGTAATTTTTTAATTGGCCAACTTTCGAGGTCAATTTCTTTTTGGTACTAGGACCAAAAGTATCTACTTTTTGTACAGTTGCCATGGTGAAAACGATTAATCCGCAAAACGTCAATTTTACGTACCGAACACTGTCACAAAATAGCGTCTTATTCAGGTGGTTGGAGAAAATAGTTATTTGTTTCATTAGTACAAAAAATGGCAGTTTTCGGGACGAGGAAGATAGTTGCTGGACGACGCGTTAGCGGAGTCCAGCAACCTTCCGAGTCCCGAAAACGCATTTTTTTGTACGAATAAAACATAAAATTTTTTCTCCAACCCCCTTTACTTCAAATTATATTCGAATTTAGATTCAGTCACAGTTTCACTACTAGTATAAAAACTTCTGCTTTCTTGTCCTCACGTGTCATGCCACTCTAGTTTTTAGGTTAACTTATAACCTATTCGTTCTTACTTCTTACTTCTCACCTCTCGCGACTTTGTAGGGAGCAAATGTTGAGGTAGCATGTTCTGCCGTTTCTAAAATCTCTGGCGGAGTGCAATCCATGTCGCTATCAGTTTCAGTCATTTCTATTGTATACACAATTAATATTGTTATATTTTGTATTGAAATAAAAAAACTTACCATACAGTTTTTTAATTAAAATTAATTGCAATTAACTTTTTCAAATTTTGAATTCAAAATGACAGATAATAGTGCAATGGGTTTGAAGTAGATGGCGTTACGCGCGACGGCGGGTTGTATACGTATTAAAATTACGTTCATCGAATATGTAAATTACGTTACACATGGTTTAAATAAAAATAGGGAGCGTAAATCATTTTCAATACATGTACAATACGTATAGGTAACATCATTATTTGCATTGAATATGCAAAAATATTTGATTTGTATGTATAGAAATATCTTACAACCTGCAATGTAAAACGATGTCAATGTGACATATCTCCGTGATTGCAATTTTTTAATTGGCCAATTTTCAAGGTCAATTTCTTTTTGGTACTAGGACCAAAAGTATCCACTTTTTGTACAGTTGCCATGGTGAAAGCGATTAATCCGCAAAACGTCAATTTTACGTACCGAACACTGTCACAAAATAGCGTCTTATTCAGGTGGTTGGAGAAAAAACTTATTTCTAAAAAGGTGTATCGTGCACTAGGGCTATTAATAAAAACCCTTATAATTTGATTTAATGTAATTAACATATTAAAATAATTGTTTCAGATCTCAGAGGCAGATATCAGCGGTTTAAAAGTGCTAGCGAGATTGTCCGACTGTCACGTTTACACAACACGGAACGCAAAAAATCAATTTCGCGCACCTACCGAGTGGGGTTTGTGTTTGAGACCATCCGGAGTGGACACCGAAGACGAGAGCCCCGGAATCAGGTGCCTCGCCTGCGATTCCGAAAGGGCGCGGACGTGTTGGCTTACAGCTATGAGGCTGGCAAAGGTTAGTAGAATTTAAAACTTTCCCTACATTTGGTCGCAATATTTACAATACTTACCGTGGATCTCAAAAAGTCTGTGAAGTTCAAATGCTCATTGGAATCACTAACGTAGGAACTGGATCTTTTTTGAAAATAGCCCCCCCCCCCCCATTTCCCTCTGTGCATTATTGCCTGGTACCTACACTGAGCGAAAAAAAAGGTTACAGGAACGTATAAATAATTAAAACAACATTTTGTGAGAGTTATATATGAGCAATGCACTGAGCGTGTTCAATCAACAACATTTAAATGCTAACTCTGGTAAGTTATTTCAATAAATCTAAAACATTGCTTTAAGGGTGATTAAGGAGTTAACAACCAAGAATCTTGTACATTGGAAGAATCGAGTTGCGGTGACTCATCTAACAGTCTACGAGATTGGGAACAGATTTTTAAGATGTCAATTGAACAATCTTGAAATGTTATGATAAGTACTTTGTTTCTTGAAAAATTACGTTTAAATGATTTGATGTAATGAAATTATCTTATTGATTCAACATTTCTTGTTATTTGTAAGTACATTTATACAGTGTTCAGGGAAATATTGTGCATGTTGCACATACTTACTAGCACTGTTGATTCTACATCCAAAAATTTGTTACAGCAATAGTTTAGTGGATTGAATTTAGTTCACGAGACTTCGACCTTTTTGCAACTTGATTACCATTCTTCTAAAACTTTCTGTGCAGCTTCATTTTCACTACTCTACCAAGTTTTTTTTATGCACGAAAATTCTTGCAAATGCGGCGTTTGATACTACGCGTTTACAAAAGAGTTAGGAGTATTGGACCAAGAATATGGCGCACAAAATTAGTCGGACATGAACCATCTGATTTTAAAGACATTTAGATTTGAAAAAAAACAGTTGGTAGTAAAAATGCCAATGGCCGCTAATACACTTTTACTACCAATTGTCAGCATTTTGAAAATTGTTAAATAAGTATATGTGTATAGATAATGCATTGTCTGTGGGCTATATTCTTGGTCCAATCAACTCTTTTGTGAGTGCGTGGTAACAAACACCGCGTTTACAAAAATTTTCAAAAAAAAACTTGGTAGACTAATTAAAATGAAACCGCACTGAGAGTTTCAGAAGAGTGGTAATTAAGTTGCAAACAGATCGAGGTCCCGCGGACTGCTTAAGTTTCGGACCAAATTCTGAAAATCAAAATATCTCAGAAAACGTTGATTTGCATCCTTTGTGACAAAGAAGGCAACTATAGCAGCAGTTTCACTGAAATGACGTCGGGATATATACCTGCAAACAACTTTTACATTTACATCAATTTTTTGGGGTATATCCATACCCAAATTTTTAATATACTGAGTCTGTAATGAAACTCATTAGTTTCTTGTCAATCGTTTTATTAAAAAAAAAATAAAATTCACATGGTATGTAGAATTTAACTAAACTAAATAATTACATAATCTTTATGCTGTAATGCATATATTAAAGTGGGAAATTCACTGCTCAAACTATTTAATTCTTTACAAAATAAACTTTTACATTTCTTTACTTCAAATGCATTGTAATGTTCATCATACCTAACGGTGTCCACTTTCTTTAAGACAAAATAAACTTTATTCTCAGATCCTTTGAATTTAATTGATTCAATATGCCCAAAAAATTCTTCCATTTCAAACTGAACAAAAATATGTAGACACCCTTACAGCACACGCACTGCACTGAGAGATAAATGGTAATGAACCGTTCCAATTCAATGGAGACGCACTACTTAAATGACGGTATTCAGCAGAAATCCAAAACCGCATCGTCAATATGCTTTGCGTTTCATTTGATATGCAAAAACCGTTGAAATAAATACCACATTCTTAATTTAATGATAAAGTATATTCAGAGAAAAGTCGTAGATTAGTATGGTAAACTTAAAATTTCTTGGGTCACTAGTTGTGCAGTATTCAATGAAGTACCTAAATGCGTAATGTCAACAAAATAAAACATTGTTTAAATATGCACAAAATATCTATGTAACTCTTTTAAGACTGTTATGTTTAGTATTAAACAGAGTTTTTTTAAACAGGACAAAAGATTAATTTAATAACCATTTTTCATTTACCTCTAATTGAACAAGTTTTTAACATTGAATCAAGGAACTCTCCTCAAGTAATAAAAGTTATTGATTAAACATCGGATTATTTATTGCGTGAACTCTTTGTCGTTTGATTGAAGTATTTCTTCTTAACAGTCATATAATGCTTGGTATAACAACCTGATTTTTCTCAGTGTAGATCCATACTCCCTAGTGCAGTACTAGTTCCTACCTTCATTGGAGGCACTTACTTTTGCATGCATCAATACGACTAGCAGTTTCGGCGATATCGATATCCTTAAGCATTGCGCCCCCCCCCCCCTCGAGTATATCGAAGACGTGCAATGGAATTTGGATTGAACGAGGTTCCCGATTCTTCAGTCATGATAGATTTGGGCTTACACAAAATCTTTGAAACGGTTAATTTACTTTATAATTTTTACCATGGTAATCTCGCTTTAATATTTTAAGCTGTAACTAACCCGATCGTAACTTGGACCATGACTCAACCTACTTAGCAACAAAAAACAATTATTGTGCGTTTCAGTTTCACGGTCAGGTAGATAATATAAAAAACCGCCCTCGTATATATCAAACCGCGCAGAAGCCAACCAATATTTATTGCCTGTAATTAATTAAAATAAATTGGCCGGAGATCAAGAGATCGGGACACATTGCGCGTCTTGGTACTTTACAAGATCGCTATATTAGGTACCTACCTAAGGCGAAACCATTCATTACCGAAGTCGATTTACAATTAGCGGATTGTAAGTGAAAACTGGCAAGTAGGCGGTATTGATGAAATTTTATTCGCATATTTTAGCGGTGTAATTAAAAAATCATTATGTAATACGAAAATTCGCGTAATTATATCCTGCTATTATTTATAGAGCATGACTGATTTCTACAGATAATAGGCATGTGTAAAATACCATTTTGACGTACAATTTGTATACCTATCGTATTTTTACCAAGTTATGTAATAATTACAGGCGTTTGTGTAATTTATGTATAAACTGTTGCGTTTCTTCGGAGTAATTTGCGTTTTGGCTCTCATTTTCTCATTAGTTCATTTGTACATTTCCTAAGCCAGCTGATTTTTGTAGTTTAATGGTGTACTTTTAGGGTTTGTTACCAGCTTCAGGTACCAAAATTACGACCAGGTGTCTTCAGTTTAAATACATTTTCTTTTTCAAAAACTACTTTCTCGAACAAAACTTTTCAAACACTCTGTGTGCAGAGTACGAGGTCTCCATATTAAACATCGGATAAAACTCACACTGTATATGGACGTTGATGTTGCCCATTTGTGACAGAATTTAGGAAGTAAAATAAATGGTTTTAAAGTGTACAATTTAAGTGTGTAAATTTCCCAAGGTCCAAGAACATCTTAAAAAATGTTCTACCTTTCACCCAGTCACTAATCGCCAGTACACGACAAAAACGCACCAAATTCTTGAGTATCGAATCGTTCCTAACGATTTTAGAGTTTAAGAATAGCGACATATTTTCCCTTCGACATAATGCACTTTTTCCAACTGTGATTAAAATGCTCTAAAAAAGGTTGGATTACTGATTCATATTTAGGTAAAGGTTTAAACGGTATTGTTTGAGAATTGAGAGGAGCAGAAATTGTCATTTCGCAAATGTATCGTTCAGGGACAAACATACTAAGTTACCGTATTGTTAAAAGGTGCAGAGGATTTCCCGAATGAGACTCTTACTCGAAATTGTCATGAAACCTTCATTTCATGCCTATTTTATGACAGAAAATGTTAGTTTTCATGACAAAGGCAGACCAGAATACATTTTCTGCCGCCTGTTACTTTACGGGGCACATCTGTCACTTTTCCGGCCGCACTTGTCACTTTCCTTAATGTCGTCACTGACAGATTGACATTCGTCAAAAGTTTTGTATATGAAAATTGAAATTTTATATTAAAATACGATTTCTGGTAAAATTTAATACAAAGTTCGACATTAAAATGGCACAACTTGACTCGGAAAATAGAGTACTCGGTCCCAAAGAGGCCTCGTACTGCAATATTCCCTCGCCAGTAATGCATCATTTTTCAGACTTTTGTGTAAATAACTATTACTTTTCACTGGCACATTACTGGCGAGGAAATATTGAAGTACGAGGGTCCTTTGGGGCCGAGTCATTATTTTAGCACTGTGACGGAAAAGAGACAGGTGGCAAGAAAAAGAGTCTGGTAGTGGCCTGTGTCATGGAAACTAAAATTTCCTGTCATCAAGTAGGCATGAAAATAAAGGTTTCGTGACGATTTTGGGTAAAACTATTGTAACTTTTTTGGAGTCTACAAATATTTGTCAATTAAAAACAAAATTTCTTATTTTTATGTAACGTAAATTTAATTACATGGTTTATTTATGTACAATTAATTATTAATGTTCACGGGAACTATCACTATTACGGAGAAACTTGATTAAAATGGTGCTTTTAAATAAATTGATATCTTACAGTTCAATTATATTAACATCATTAATACATTTATAACAGATTTATAACACGAGCGCAGATTTCACTATTTATCACTTCGGCATCGATATTAAGACCTAAATTAAACACAATTCAATTTGCTTATATAGCAAAGAAAAAACCTAGGAAATTCTTGAATTAGCATATCATATTTCATGGAAAGAATGTCTCACATCCACTTTCATTTCTTATCGACTTGATGGCGCCTTGATATCGTTCTAGAAAAGTCGCTACAATTTAATCCTCAAGTTATCCGCTTGTTAGTCATATTTTCAGAAAACCCCCTTTCGGAACACATTTTACTTCAAACTGTGCTCTTAACACCTTACACACAGCAAAGTTAGTATGATCTTTGCACACAGCGAAGATGATTAAATTGGCTTCAAATAATGGGAAACAGTAGGTATTTCTATAACACCAAGACGCCCCATTGTTTGAACCATCTGCTGTGTTATTTACTATTGCGCTTAGAGAAAAATGACCGATCAATTTTATTGAGCCAGGAGTCAGCTCATCACAAAGGGGTCGCACAGTTTTCTTCCTGTAAACCCCCTTGTTCTATATCTGAAAGTGACTTCATGCAAATTGAATTTCAAACTATTACTTCTTCAAAAATAAATTACACAATTTTGGTATATTGTCAGCTCCTTTTAGATTGTATTGGCCGCTTGTCAGTTCTTGTGCAGGGCAACTCTTTTTAAATATGGTCGATTGTTTCGAAATGTCGTTCTTTATGGATTAAGAAATATAGATATGACTACGTAGCAGCACATTATTATACTGTCGCAACTCCTAAATATCTCTCATTATGTCACAATTCGAAGTAAGTTGTTACATCTATTACCTAAAAAGGCCATTAAATCGAATTTAAAGACGCAGTTGTTTGTATAAACATTTTTATAGTCTATTATCAATAATTACAAACTGGAAACCTATAAATTTTGGTCTCAATAGGTATCACGTAAGCCATGATATGTGCGTTTTTGTGCGATGACTCATCCACAGCCTCCCTGTAAGCTCTCGTGGTGGTAGCATTTCTATATGGTAGTCTGGATACAAGAAGATCTACGTATTTTTATTTCCCTAAGAAAGTGTTACTGCTGCCACACCCCACAATTCTAATGCTTCTTCCACACATTCGATGATGAGGGTGGTGGGGGTTTTAGGGTTTATCGAGGCAACTTATATTATGAAAGTGTAATACGTGTACCAGTGGGAAAATCGCATGATCTGATTGTTTGATCTTTCGAGTTCACATTGTGTCGGTGAATATACAGGGTGTAGCATCTAAGACCTCTCGGATCATAATTCCTTTATCATAAGAGAGAGAATTGTAGTCACGGATCTGTGTCCCTGCGTTATAGATTTATGAATAACAATTTCAGACAAGTATT
>NW_022170596.1:42963647-43018555 GCF_008802855.1 Photinus pyralis | reverse complement strand
AGCCGCCCTGCGAATTTTCCTAGGTACCAAATTCTCAGAATCGATGCGAAATCGCTTAAAAAGCGTACGATAAAATTTTCATCCCAATCGACGTAGGAATTAAAAAATTAAAAATGAAAATCGAGTAAACGGTTGAGTTCCTTATTTAAGGATCGAAAAGCCGAAGCTTCGCTTCGGCTTTTCGATCCTGTTAACTACATTTCAAGCGATCAACATGGTTTCATGCGCTCTAGATCCACAGCAACGAATCTTATTTGTTTCACGGAATTTGCAAGTCGAGTACTAGATGATCAAGGACAAGTTGATGTAATATACACAGACTTCCGCAAAGCTTTCGATACTATCGATCACAACTTAATTATTAAAAAGATAAGAAGTTTTGGATTCAGCGACTCTCTTAGCCTGCTCTTTACATCATACTTATCTAATCGTCTACAGTATGTATGCTATAATAATTTTAAATCCGAAGTCTTTATTGCATCCTCTGGGGTGCCTCAAGGACCCCTCTTGTTCCTTCTATTTATTAACGACATTACCAAGGTACTCTCCTGTAAGTGCCTATTATTTGCGGATGACTTAAAAATATTTCGGAAGATTGGCTCTGAGAGCCACTGTGTTCACCTGCAAGAACAATTAAATATTATTCATGATTGGTGTACTGATAATAGATTGGATCTAAATATTGGTAAATGCAAAATATTGTCTTATACTAGAAAGCATGTCATTCAGTATGATTATTGTATTGACTCTGTTCCTCTTAATCGTGTGACCGTTGCAAAAGATTTGGGAGTAGTGTTTGATCAACGGTTAAATTTTTCAAACCACATTCAAGCTATTTCTGCGTCAGCTATACAAACATTGGGTTTCATAATTCGTAATAGTAAACCGTTTAAAAATACTGATACGTTGTTGTCCTTGTATTGTGTTTTAATAAGGCCCAAATTGGATTACTGTGATCTTATCTGGTATCCGATCTATAGGACCCACATTATCTCAATTGAGAAAATTCAAAGAAGATTTATGAAGTACGTTTCGTTTAAGCAAGATGGTGTCTATCCGGCTAGAGGTTGTCCCTATGATGAACTGCTTAGCCGGTTTAATCTGCAATCATTGGAGAAAAGACGTATTTGCAATAGTCTTAAATTTACCCATGGTCTATTACATAACCGTATTGATTGTCCTAGCGTACTGTCCCTATTTAACTTTCATGTTCCGCCTCGTACTAGTCGCTATCCGTTAGTTTTTCTTAATCCGACACCCAGAACGAACTTGCTGTTAAAATCGCCAGTGTGTTTGATGTCACAAAATTGTAATCAATACTGCACACAATGTGATTTAAATATCTGCTCATTATCAGATGTAATTAATCTATTTCATTAATCTTTAATTGGTTTGTCATTTCGTAGATATATATGTCTCCTTACATTTAAATATCTCTTTATTTTTTTATTTTTTTTGATAATCAATTTATAGTATATTATGTTTGTTTTTCAATCATGCCATATTTAATTTCTGTAATTGTTCTGTAATTGGATGTACAAACATCTGTTGGACAATAAATCATTATTATTATTAAAAAAAAAAGACACCCAAACCCAGCACCGGGCTAGGTGGATGTTAGATTGTCGCCATGCGAGAGAAACCTTCAGAGGTAGAGGACAATCTGTAGCTTGGCGCGTTTTTGTACAAGGCTATCAAGGAAGAACTTTAGGTTACTGGTGGGCATACTTTCTGGGAACTGTAAACTAAACAAGCACATGCACTGCATAGGTTTGGTGGAATCACCATCTTGTAAAGGATGTTACACAGACGACGAGACGGCACACCACATACTTTGTGAATGTCCCGCTCTAGTCGAACTGAGACGATCCATGTTAGGGGAATCCTGGCCGGACATGGCTGCGATTAGAGCCGCATAAGGTACATATCTCACGTGTGGGATGGCTTGAGTGACGTTGAGGGGTCGGACGACCTAGTCAGGGAGGTAGTACAAAGGGCCCGAATTTGAGGCCTAGGTACGCGTGGACTCTGTCCACCCTCCTATCGTAATCCAGAAATCCATCTATAAATAAAAAATTCGAATTATACGCACATGGAATGTTTACCTTTTTGATTATAAAATTCATACCTATATATTCAAACGTGTTTACTATGCTTATTGTTAATGCTATTATTGATACCTAGTATAATTGAAGTGGAAGATACATAAAATTAAATTTAAAAACATTGTTTCAGTTGGCCGAATAGATTTTGATGACCTGAATTTTGAGCGTTCTAAATATAGCGCGTTTGGTGCATATTCCCAAAGTAAGTTAGCAAACATCTTGTTTGCCAAAGAGCTTGCTAGACAATTAGAAGGTAATATCTGTAATTTGATTAAAGACAGCTACATTGGAATTAATTGCAGAGAACGGCATTGATGGCGTGTCCACCTACAGTGTGCATCCTGGTGTTGTTTCCACAGAACTCGGACGGCACTTAAACAAAACATATTTTACAGGCTTATCAAAGGCAATACGACTGTTAATGGGTAGATTCTTTAAAACCGCCGAAGAGGGTGCGCAAACTATCGTCTACTGCGCACTCAGTGTTGAAGCTGGTAAAGAAACGGGTTTATATTATTATAATTGTGAAACGGTGAAACCTGCTGGTGCAGCGGAGAATATGGAGGACGCAAAGAAACTCTGGGAAGAAAGCATAAAGCTCGTAAAACTTGAAAATTACAATCCATTTACTTCATGTTGAGTGTTCCAAATAAAGTGTTTAAGGATGTCAAAGATCAGTGTAGTATGATCTTGATCTTAATTGCTTCGTTGAAACCGTCCATAAGAGTTTCGGAAATATTCGGTATTGTGAGAACATTGGTTGAAAATAGGAACTTTTTGAAAAATTCCATTTTTAGCGCATTTCCACAAAAATAAAAAAAAATGCGCTATTGTGGCCACTTTGTCCGTCCGTCCGTCCGTCCGTCCGTCCGCTAACTTTGCGACGCTACTAGTTTTTTATCTTAAGAGCTATTGTTCTACTTTTTTCGCTATTTGGTTCGTTATGGTGTCGAGTCTTGTACCAAGGAAGGAATTTTTTCTGTACCGCTTACAAAAAAAGTTATTGTAAAAAAAACAAAAAACCGTTTTTTACATGTTCCATAATTTTACACTTTTGCCGTTTATTAACGATCCTAGAGATCGTTTATAATTTTGCATTGCTATCTGTCGCCTGCCGGTTGGTCTCTCCGTCTGTTCCTTTGTCTGTCTGTCCATCTATCTGTCCGTGTGAACGATAACTTTGTTTAGAAATGTTCGATCGCTTTTACATCTCCGTTAGTTATGAACTGAATTGCATGAAATTCAATATGGGCATAGATTTAGCCATATAATACGCAATGCCAAAAGTTGAATCGAATCGATTCAAAATTCACAGTGCCCTTTTCGCATCTCGACCATTTATAAACCGAATTGCAAACTTTTTTACTTATAAAAGTATTTTAATGAAATTTGATACATAGGCACTTGGAATAAAGGAAAATCAAACGCCAATTTCAAAATTTGGTTTTGCGCATGCGCAGTGCCAACTTTTTTATTTATGGAAGAATTTAAACGAAATTTGATACATAGGCACTTGGGATAAAGGAAAATCAAACGCCAATTTCAAAATTTGGTTTTGCGCATGCGCAGTGCCAACTTTTTTATTTATGGAAGAATTTAAACGAAATTTGATACATAGGCACTTGGGATAAAGGAAAATCAAACGCCAATTTCAAAATTTGGTTTTGCGCATGCGCAGTGCCAACTTTTTTATTTATGGAAGAATTTAAACGAAATTTGATACATAGGCACTTGGGATAAAGGAAAATCAAACGCCAATTTCAAAATTTGGTTTTGCGCATGCGCAGTGCCAACTTTTTTATTTATGGAAGAATTTAAACGAAATGTGATACATAAGCACTTCGAATAAAGGAAAATCAAACGCCAATTTCAAAATTTGGTTTTGCGCATGCGCAGTGCCAACTTTTTTATTTATGGAAGAATTTAAACGAAATTTGATACATAGGCACTTGGGATAAAGGAAAATCAAACGCCAATTTCAAAATTTGGTTTTGCGCATGCGCAGTGCCAACTTTTTTATTTATGGAAGAATTTAAATGAAATGTGATACATAGGCACTTGGAATAAAGGAAAATCTAGCGCTAGTTTCAAAATTTTATTTTGCGAATGCGCAGTGCCAACTTTTTTATCTATGGAACTATTTAAGTGAAATTTGATACTTAGGCGCTTGGAACAAAGGAAAATCTTAGTTTATTAGTTAGTTATAGTAAATTAGTTTTAAAATTTAGGTTTGCGCATGCGCAGTTCCAACTTTCTTATTTAGAAAGCATTGAAATGAAATTCTTCTCATAAACTGAAATTGAAGTAGCACGTCAACAATGGATTGCCCATGTGCAATGATATCTTTCATATTTGTGGCCGGATTTTTACGGTTTTAACAGAAGTTGCATCTTACAAATGGGAAATGAATGCAAGTGGAAATGCGCTTTATGTAAATCGTTTACGATTACTTTTTAACTTGTTTTTCTTTTTTGCGCCGTTTGGATATCGGTATCAACAGACGAATTTAGAGGGTTAATTAGTAGGCCAAACACTACAGAAAAACATCATTAGATGCTTTTTACCTTTAAAAGCTTGACGGGGTGGATTTCTAAATCACTTTTGCGCGCGCGCGGGAAGCGGGAACTATACTATAGCTAAATTACCCCAAATGATATCTTTGTTTATAAATTACAAGACTAATCATTAATTGTTTACTATTTCCAAATATGCGAGAGGGGTTATACAAGTGAGATATTTCACCATTTTTGAAGTCTCTAATTTGTAAGTCGGGTTCGACCAAATTGTATCCATAGGTAAGTTTCCCTGGATCGGTGAATGCATTCGGGTTCGAATGCCTAAGTTAAGTAGGTCTACTTCGTGACAAAATGGTGACCCCGACTGGCGGACGACCAATTCCATCACGACGCAGTACATATGATTTTACCTGAAAACTATAAAACGTTAGCTACAAAAAAAAGGCAGCCAGTGAGGCGACTGAAACCTCATCAATTGCATCGATCAATCTATTCCACGGCTATTATTTTGTCTACATGTATCAGCTCACCGGGTAATTGTCACATGTACCTAATACCACTAGTGCTTGAATTATTTCCGGAAATTTGTTCGAGCTCACGAATATTTTGAAAATTAACCCGAGCCGAAGTGTGGTATTCGGTAAGAAAATTTCACACCGTATTGAACCTCAACGACTTATTTCAAGATTTGTTCTCTTTTTGAAAGTAGATCAAGATAGCCTTTGGATGGCATTTTATAGATTTGAATTGAAATTGCCGTTGACAGTAAGTTTATTGTGAGCGTGAATAGATTCGGTCAAGAAAATAAGGAAGCTATTCGTAGCGAAATTCAGCACCTAACGCTCCAGAATACTAAGGAATCTACTAAGTCAAGTGTTTGGAAGCAGTTTACTGATTTTTGCTCTGAAAAAAGTTATGTTTTTTGATAAGGCAAACATATCTGTGGAGGAATTGGCAATGATTATGGAAGATTATGGATTTAATATCTACCCAATTGTGTTTATTTCTGCTAAAATACTTTTTTATAACGCGGGTAAGTGACGTTTTATGTCAAAACGTTCTCTTATGACGTCAAAAAATTTCCACTATAATTCGCTCTAGGTTACCCCTGCAGGCAAAAATTTCCGATAAATACCTCGGTTACCATGATAACGTGAGACGAAATCTGCATTTCATTGGTCGAAAATTGTTGGTGTGAAAATTTCATATATAATACCATAAGTAGTCGAAGTATTGTCGAATATTTTTGAGGTGCTGTCACGAATGCTAGTTACGCTGATTATTACCACGAGCGCTTGCGCGAGTGGTATTAAAAAGCGTAACTAGCATGAGTGGAGCAGCAGCTCAAAAATAATCTACAAATACTTCGACTACGAATGGTATTCGGAGGACTATTCAATGAATCAAAAGAAAAATTAAGCATAATTACCCACGCGAATGTATTTCCATGACAACAATAAACGTCAAAATAAATTATGGAAGTTGCTTTTCATTTTGCTATCGATTCTATTCGAACTTTTGTGCTCCAAGCTAATTCGTTATGAGTGATTAAATTAAAAGATGTAGTGATAAGTGGGTTGTCGAAATTGATTAACAAACTAAGAAGAATGTTCCGGTTAATACGACAAAATTTCGCGACATTTCACTGGTGGAAGTTTGACAAATGTCATTGAATAATCGCATTGAATTGTCGCTGAAATACCACACGTGAAATTATCACTTATAATTGCACAAGAGGTTTGTATTTTACCGAGTAAATTTGGGTTGTTTAGGTAATGAAAATCTGTTGCCTAGCAATTAGACGAGGAAAACTGTCAACTAATAAAAATGCGACACCGAAGGTGGAGCATTTTTAGGTTGACAGATTTTCGACTTCAGTTGCTAAAAGGCAACAGATTTGAATTGCAGCAACACAAATTTACTCGGTTTAAATACAAACCTCGAGTGTAATTCGGCAGGACAATTTAACGAACAAGAAATTCACCAAACTAATCAATTATTGACAGACGTCATCTAGTCATATGGGACCGGATAATACGATATTTGGTTCGAAAATGAATAAGTGAAAAAACCACTAGTGCATTTGTCGCTGGAAAAGTTGCAGGTAACTTTTGCCGCCGTCAAAGTGACAATTGCACTGCGGCTTATGCGATTTTTTATACATGAGTTGAATTGTCGTAAAAATCGGAAAGTTTGGAATCAACGCCCCACGTATTTTATATACCTACAGGTTCCCTATTTTTTCTCCCACCTTACCTTAAATTAATGTATGGTGTTAAATTAGAAAATAATGCAGAACAATTTTGCTTTAAATTCTGGAGGTGGATAAGATATGGGTACAGACTCGAAGGAGGAAAAGCGACAGCTGAAGGGGTGAAACCGATCGAAATTCAGTTTCAGGTATACTACAGGTGGTTGGCACGGTCCTGGGAAGGACGTGAGTCCTTAATTTCCCTGTTGTTGGTTTTGGATTCATGGGGAAGCACTTGAAAGGTAGCCGTTTCTATATCGGGCGCAGAGGACGAGGACTGTGACTGGATCGCCTCACGCCCGAGGGAATTCTGGGAGCGCGACGAGGTTATGGGAAATTTCATCAAAAGAGTTCATATGTGCCATCAGGACCCTAGAAACCACGTACCCTATATGCTATTACATACTCGTACATAATCGTGTATAGTTTATGAGTCAATTAAAAGATCGCCGCTATTAATTAAAAACCTGCGTATTCTACTAAAACATTTTGGGACACCCTTTATATTATAACTTCGTACAACTCTTCAGTGTTAGCATTATTGTTATTTCGTTCTATTTTCTTATACTCGTTCCTGGCTATTTTGTACCGCCTATTAGTCATGTCGTGTATATTTATTTTTTCCCACGTTTTAAAACGTAAAATCCTGTTTTTTTTCCCGTTCCCGTTCCCGTGGGAATTTTTGGAAGTGTTTTAACTAAATCATAAACCTTTCGCGGCACATGTCCAAACTTTATGCGTGCCACAATTTCGTTTTACAATCAGCCCCGTTATGTATCAGTAACGTTAATCTTAACGTGCAGGTTATCTGTAGAAATCGTTATTTTGCCCATAAACACAAGATAACGTTTTTTGACATATAATTTGCGCGTTAAGTTTAACGTTTCTGAACATCACAAGGCTGATTAATTAAAATAAAGATAATTCGTCATTTCTTCCTCATTTTCTTTGCAGACTCGTATCTTGAAAAGTATTTGTCTAATCGCAAAAATGTAATATTCAGTTTTGTCCCAAAATTAAGTCCCCAATGTCCCTGGGCGCGCATTTCGTAATACCCTAACTACAAACTATATAGAAATAGCAGGTCTTGCGGACTTGTGTGACATCCTACATCAACGATCATTATTAGTCTCATTATCACTCTAGAATCGAGCCCGGGCCGCCTATTTTCTACAAATCATATTCTAATGACATTTGGCATCGCTGTTAACTATAAGAGCCTGTACTGTAAAGTCAAGGTGAGACGGACTATAAAATCTAATTCCCAATAAATGTATGCTCCAAAAATCTACTGCGCATGCGCAAATCGCAACTTTCTTATTTATGGAACAATTTGATCCAAATTTTTATGGTAGGTCCCTCTAATCAAAGTGAACAAAATGCATGCGCAAAAATTGTACTGCGCATGCAACTTTCTGGTATATGGAGCAATTAAAATGACATTTTTATGGGCGGTTGTGCGACAAAGTTTGTTCCTTCCAAGGATATGCGAACGTTAGCGGGGGTCGCAATATAGATTTTTAAGCAGAAGTAAAACGTTTCCAGCAGGAATCGTTTTAAGGTTAGGATCAATTAAAAGATCTGACTACCTCGCGTCGACGATGTGTTACTTTCACGGGTGCGGGTTTTGGCTTTATTGCTAAAATCACATCATTTTCACGAACTAATATTCAATCGGAGCGAGTTGAAAAAACCTAAATAAATAAAATAAAGACAAGTGTGGTCCAAGTATACTACCTTGAGGAACCCCTCCTTTTACAGGAAGTGAGTTAATACCATTAATACGTACGCATTGACCCCGATACGATTAAATTAATTTCAAGCTTATGAGGTTTTACGGTGATGTAGAACTTTTCTTCATCACGCCGCCGATTAAAAAAAAGCCGCAACAAAACGCAGATCAAATCAAAAAACCTCGCATAAATCCGCCTATTTCATTTAATTGAATACAGAAAACCCATTTTACTTTAGCCAAGATAAGAATCACGCAATTGCCAACGAAGCTAGGACAAAAACCCATTTTACTTTAGCCAAGACACTCAACTACAAGGTTAATTTGTTTTCGAATGCAGTTGGAAAATCACGTAAAATTTCTTGTTAGTTATCAACTCCAAAAGTTTACGCAATTTTCAACAATAAGTAATACTCATTTAAGAATCTTTCTTTCTTCTTTCGCCAATTTGAAATGAATAATTTGTAATTTTTAAGAGTAGCGTTGTCCTGGCAACCTAACGCTCCTCCTAAAGTATTAATTTATTGGAGAAAATCCCAGGGTTCGACCTTGCACCAGAAAACAAGTCACGTCATAGTTATGTAACCCGGAAATCCCAGACCACCACCTTGTACCGTAAAATAATTTACGCAACCGGGGAATACCCAGGTCACGACCTTATGACGTCACTAGCAGTGGTGGGGATGGTACCGTACTTCTACTAATATTGATCACCTGGATAATATGAGAGAGATCTTCCTACAGTGGTTTTTTTGCAAGCGGGTTCTGTCCAGTACTACAACAATACAAAAATGTACAGGTACAGGTTTCGTCTGTATATATACACACCGAAATCCATCGCGATTAAATGTTGTTTCTATCTCTGTTTAATGCGCATTGTTAGAATTAATTTTCAACGCTCTAGCGTGTATCTTACAAGGGTAATCTGGTCGATGAAGTAGCCCTCCATACTTTACTAGTTAGAAACGCTAGCAGAGTGCGACTTTAAAAAACACCAGTAGAAAGGCTACAATTGCTTTATATATCTGCAATTAGGACCGGATTGATATTCCCCTAACGAAGAGGTTTGGCCTGGTATTAGCGATATCGATCTCAAACAGAAATGCCAAGAACGCGAACTATGACCGCAGCGAATAGTTTGGATAAAACCACAGTTTCAGATCGGGAATGTGAATTTATTGATAACTTGCGTAATATGAGTTAATCCCATATTGCCCCCTTAAAATATAAATTAAACGCTACACAAACAACATTAGCTTTTACGACAAATTAATTTCCCTATACATTACACTTCATTT
Organism: Photinus pyralis; assembly: GCF_008802855.1. Classification (NCBI taxonomy): domain Eukaryota; kingdom Metazoa; phylum Arthropoda; class Insecta; order Coleoptera; family Lampyridae; genus Photinus; species Photinus pyralis. The sequence continues at coordinate 43,008,653 of NW_022170596.1, read as the reverse complement.
CTCATTCAATTATAATCGCAATTTCGCCGTATGAATAATTACCACCAAGAATGTTAAAAATAGATCGCGAGTGCTTAATTTCGGAACACTTCCCGGGAATAGTAGCGGAATACAAATTACATTTCGTTAAAAGCGTCGAGTCGATTAAATCGCGTGGGAGTATCAAAGTGTTTCCATTGGGAAAATCGCCGTTAACTTGCTGAACGAAAAAGACTTAATCAAACGACCGAAAAAAATCTTCACCATAAACATCACGTAGGTACTTTACGTTTATGTAGTGTGCGTATACGTAATTTAGGTGGTTAAGAAAGGATATAAAGCTAACGACCTATACCAATTATTATCTGTGTCCTCCTTCTATTTGCTGACAGTTCTTCGTTGAAAGGAAGCTGTTATTCTTTCGAATACAAAAATATTTAAATTAAGACACAAAATCTCTGAAACACTTAATTGCGTACCTATGTTTATTAAGACTTTTTGGCTTTTCACGAGTACTATACGTGAATAAAACATCAAACCTTTTTTGAAACACCCTGTATATTAGCCAATTGCTCTTGTGTGTTTTATAAGTTAGAACTAAGTTGGAAAACTTAAAGCCTTCAGGGCGTCTGGTAGATTTTGTTTTGTTCTACGAGTATGATCGTTGATTTCTGAACATACAACTCGCAAATCAATGATCATAGAGCTATGGACTTATATATCACCCTGGCAAAAGAAGTCATATGCGATTAGCAAATAACTAAAAGCCTAGTGCAATGTAAAGGTACATAATTTTATTCAAATAAACCGAGAATCGGCAAGCTCTTGACTAATTGAACGAATCCAAAAGTAACATTACATGAACATATAATTACTGGATCAATTCTTACCTCATTGCGACTGTATGTTTCTATTAAATTATTTAGAATCGGCCGTAACAACTTGCCGGTCCTTTCCAGAAAGTTGCAAATTTATATAAAGTAGTTTGTTGTTTTATTGAGTTTAGGTAGCGGGCGAAACATATTTCACGTCCGCTTTCGTATATCCTCCTGAAACTTCGCGCGTTACGTAAACAATATTTTACCACCATTGTAACTACAGAAAGGGAAATTCAGAAACAAGCAGACTGAAATATTTATAAGGACAGGTGGCAGTGTATTAGATTTAAATTAAATATGCTATGGCGAACATCCTTCAAGACAGACGGCCACGTCTGTGTCTATAAAGGAAGCTGCCTGTTACTTTTGCTTCTTTTTGGTCTCGTGGCACAAAGCAAGAACCACTTCTGGTTTTTTAAGTGCGTTTAGAATTAATCATCATTGCAGATGCATTTAATGATGTCTTTTTATGACTGGCCACGATCTCGTGATAATTGCGAATGCGCGCAGAGGAAGGAATTAGAGATAGGATCTTTAGAATTACGTTCGGCGACGCTGTTAAACTGGTAATTTTGCATGGAATGGAATGAAAGCCTGGTTACGGAGGTCCGTCGAGACTGTTTTCCATGATAACTTTGAAATAAAAAGGAAATATATTCGTATCGCGTAGAAGATAGAAGTAAAATATAAATCCAACAAAATTTGAACGAGATATAGCTGAGAGATTGGGGACTAGACTAATCTAAAAAGTAACGTCCGTCACCAGAAAGTATAAATCCAGTTAAAACAAATTAATAAAGTTACTTGGTGTAAATAACACCTTCCACAGTCCCTCAATTTTGACTGAAGTGGGATGTATTCTCTCCCTCCTGGAGCTGAATTTAATGTCATGAATTCGTTTCCGTATGCCTAATAAACTGCTGTGTAAACAACGTCGTTTACCTAAACGCCGAAAATAATGACGGGACACTCTGTATATGAGAAACATTTCAGTGTATTAAAGGAAATCGGGAGGGGGGGGGGGGTTGTTTACGAATAAGCCCAGAATTGGTTTATTTGATTTGAGTTTGTATTTCTGTAGTGGTATTTTCCTTTTAGAATTTTTGTAACTCGTAATGTTTATTCGAGTCTGTTTGTTTAATTGGGAAACATCTGGTCAAGTCTGTGTATTATAAAAACTTTTTATCTGGTTGTTTTGCGATAAGGAGGCCATCTGTTAATGTTCTTTTCTTATCAAAATTAAAAGTTTAAACCGTTCGCATATCATCAAGTGTGTGTGTAAAAGAATAGTGAAGTTCTGAAGCTGTCTGCGTTTGCAATCAACGTCAACCTCCAGCGTCATCTTATTGTCACTTATCGCTGATCGTTTGTTTATTGCGCCTTCTCAGAAAAACGAGTTTGAAACATCATAAGGCCTCTCACTCACATTCCTTTCGCAATTATTCTCAGTTTCGATCACCAAATCAAGATTTAGAATCAATTTAATTTATTTGTATTTTTAATCAATAAACACGTTAATCATTAAGTATTGATTTTCTTCCAACATCCCTCTTATACAATTACGTTTCATATACAGTCCACGTTGATTTGTAGAGAATTTTGGTCCTTCGAGCCGGAGTTTTGGCATTATTTGTTTTGTTAAAAAAAGATTTCCTATGCTTGGAGGATTTTGAAAAAATTTGCATTCGAGGAAATTACAATTCACAATTCCGAAATTATTGATAGTTTGCCTTTCGAAGTTCATAGCTTTGAATTGAATGGAAAGTTATTGCCTTGAATGTCGTACGGCACAGACAAAGATAGATAAATTAACTATCTAACTTAACGCGTTAACATTAACGACAAAGGCAAAGATAAATGACCACAAGATCTTTACAATTTATTATACTTCCGCAAGTTCTGTACTCAGATATGGATTATGTTATTGATCTAATTATAATAAATCTTTTTGAAAAAGTTTCTTGAATAAGGGTACTATCATGTTATGTGATGGACTGCCATTTAAAAAAATTCAATTTTTTTTCGTTACTCATTTGTTTTCTGAAATAAAAACAACTGAATGCTGCCTTATTTGGAAATAAAAAGTGAAACAACTTTCATATATAAAAATTTTGTATACATTCGATATTTACCGAAATGTATACCATTTTCCATACATAATGGGCACCCTGTATAATATAAAACGCTTTAAAGTTTTAGGAGTTACTTAGGTAATCATATTTTACCTACTTATTCTTCAGCTAGAGCCTGTTGCGTTTGTCACTAATTACATCACTTCATTTAAATTGAATTTGTACCTCTATTAGAAAACATTTATTAGCAAATTAACCTGTAATCAGAAACGGAGGATTAAATAGAGGGTGGTTTATCAAAGGAAGCAAGTACGAGTCCCATCACAAACGCGGCCAATATGATTAAACTTTATAATTGAATTTATTTTAGTGTACCTACCAAGCTTGTTTGATCTCCACTTACAAAGGCACTAGTTTTGCACTGTATGTCTAACAATCTAAAACTCGTGCTTGCATCAAACACTCTGAGGAGTGAGATAAATTTCGTTTAGATTTTTCGTTAGATTGAGAATCTAAAAAGCTGTGGGACATTTTCATCTCGCAAATTTTATTGCGGACCACTTTCCAGCTCAGACGTTACGGTTTTAGAGCAGGAAACATTTTATGGAGGGAAGAGATGCGGAATAAAAATAATTCCCTTAACTTATCGCCGAAGCCAAAACACGTAACTGAAGTAGTAAAACGGTGGGCTCATAACAGAAATTTGCATAAAGCGAGTTACATAAAATTTCGAACACGAGATTTCATTTTATTACAACCGTTCAACTTAAATTAATCTCGTTTTATGTTCTGTAAAGCTTGTTCGGGCGAAATGTTCATTTTGCCCAAAAAACAATATCGAAGGGAATTAATAACGATATGAAGTTTTAATTAGTTACACGTTGGTAGTTTATTTAGCGATGTGTTCGCAACTGGCCAGCAGAATAAATTATGCATGTGCTGACTATTAACAACTTTGTCAGAGAGATCTGCGTGCTTTTATTGTAAATGCAAAAGAAGAATTTAAAGTTGAACAGAACGAAAAAACATCTATTTTAATAATGTAAATGCATCACGTACAATTTGCATACGAAGTGCAGTGGCATTGTCTAAATTATCTCTTTACAGTGTAAACAATACTGACTTGGTAATTTGTAAAATGCTTTCAATTTTAATACGGCAACGAGCTCATTAAAACATACCATACCAATGTTGACCGTTCTCATTTCTCATTCAATCGAAAGGCTACCTATTGCTCGGTAGGGCGTCGGTCATCCCTTATCGCCATCAAAAGAAAACTCTCTATGATAAAGCGACAGCCGACCCTATATGCATATTGATTAGATATCGACGCTGCGCCATGTGAAATTTATTTTTCCCACAAGTTAATGCAAAACTGAGGTGGGTCGTAAATCCAACAAAGGAATGGAAAGTAAGTAATTATCGAAACTACAACGCAAGGGTTATTTTGATACAGAAGAGACATGAGATCGGCCAACAATTCTTTAGCCGAAGATAAAATCTATTGCATTCATTTATTTCCAATAATTAAATACCTAATCATCCGGCCAATTTTATAACTTCGCCATTCGCATAAGAGCAAAGGATGTTAATTCCGCCTCCATTACAGGTAGGAATTAATTTCCTGCGGCCAAGGGTGCCGTGTTGTATGCGTACGTGCCAAAAGCGTACAAAGGTTATTTAGTGTTCTTGACGTACAAAGTAGGGTGGGTTAAATACCAGGTATAGGACGAAATTAAGCCGAGTGCCATTTGGGAACATGCCATTATCAAAGACATGCTATTATCAAGAGAACATTACAAATTCATGATAAACAAGTTTAAACTCAATGTCAAACTATGGAAAGGGAGGGAACCATTTCTATGAACGTTTTTGATAATTTTTAAGTAAAAATATACACAGAGTGTCCAGTGACTCGATGGACATAGCTTAACACCATATTCATTGGTTAACTGTAAGTCGAAATTGTCTTATGCATTTCTCCAATACTCAATAATTAAGGAGTTACGGACGATATTTAATTTAACAATAAATTAATCTAGTAGGCCTTGTAATTGTTTTGTCATATCGTTATGGTGACAATGTTTATTCTTTGCTGTTGTAACTTTAAGATTAAATTAATATGGCTATGTTTTCAAATCAAGAATTCACTTTATTTACGGATACTGTGACGGAAATGCAAAACGCAGCAGTGAGGGAATACCAGCGGAGGATTCCTGTTCGAAGAATATAGGCCATATCAATTTAATCTTACAATTATAACGTAAAAAAATAAACAATGTCACCATAACAATATGACAAAACAATATTACATGGCCTACTAGATTGATTTATTATTAAATTTAATATTGCCAATAACTTCTTAACGTTTAAGTTTTGGATAAAGTGTATAAGGAAAATTCGACTTAAAATTGACCAAGAAATATGGTGTTAAGCCATGTCCATCGAGTCACGTGACACCTTGTACATAAAGCGTTAGGAAAAATTACCAGAACGGTCGATTATTTCAAAATATACAGGGGTTATCATAAAATATCTATATAAACGTTGTAGGGCTGTACAAAATCTACATATCTGTGATAAATTGACATATACCAAGGTCGCCCACAAAGTTGTGGAGAATGCTAGTTATATATTTCTTAATGGAAGGTCCTGTATATTATTACTTATTTTGATTGTTGACTCAATTTTAAACATTTATATTAACCATACATATGTTATTCGAGAAGGGGAGAGATCGACGCGACACGTGGCGGAGAAATATGTAACTAACCTAAACGGGATAAATAATAAGCATTATGGCTGAATGTACGTTAAATTCGTCCTCTTTAAAAAAAATAAGAGCAAGAATTATTGTTGTGTGCCTCAGTAAGTAATACTCAATGGTAATACGTATGCACGATACATACAAAACACAATTTAACCCCGTTTACACCGCCCATTTTGTGTTGTGGTAGCGCCATCTGTTATCACTTCCCTTCTCGAATACCTAAACTCATTAGTTTCCTAGACATCATGAAATTTTGATCAGTAACAGAAATAAGTTAACTTTAAATAAACGTATAACAAATCATATGCACGGCTCTATTTTTAGCGCATTTTTGGTAACAAAAAGGAGCTTATCATTTCACTTTGTCCGGCTGGCTGGCTGGCTGGCTGGGCGGATTGAAAAACTTTTGATCTAGACATCGTAGAGAGGTCCGGTTTTTTGCATTATCTCCGTCTTGTCGAGTTATTGGCGCAATGGACATTCATTAAGCCCGTAGTGGTTGCGTTTAATTAGAATTTGCGAAATAACTAACGCCGCTTGAAAACTTGTCCGTGCGTATATCGATTTTAAGCCGATCCGATTGACGTAGAGGAATGGCTTTTTTATAAAATATACTTTTGGCATTGCCTAACTACGGTCACTAATATGACTTATCTAGGATAACTACTTCAAGGTGAAAACTAATCAAAATCATAACACGGTGATGAGTTTTACAGTTTGTGGTATAATTTTGGTTAAAAATATCGTATCCAGGTCTGAGCGGTTTTTAGCGTAACACAACGAAGTTGAGGTAACGCTTATGTGCTCGTGTTTCCGTCTGTCCGTCCGCCCGTCCGTCCGTCCGTTCCATCGAGATCTCGGCCCCTGGGACACCTAGAGACTTCGGGTTTTCGCTAATTGATAGCTGCTATGATCTATATTTGCCCATTTCAGACAGTTTTATTGCACTCTCTATTTTGCGCAGACTGCACATTGCCAACTTTCTTATTTATGGAGATATTTCTTTGAAATTTTAACCACAGATGCTTCTAGTAAAGGCAAACATTTCACACATAGTAAAAATTATGTAGACATGCGCAGTGACTGCGCAATGCGAACTTTCCTATTTACAGAGATTTTTCTTTGAAATTTTAACCACAGATGCTTCTAGTAAAGGCAAACATTGCGCACATACTAAAAATTATGTGCGCATGCGCAGTCCCTGCGCAATGCCAACTTTCCTATTTATGGAGATATTTCTTTGAAATTGGAACCACAGATGCTTCTAGTAAAGGCAAACATTTCGCAAATAGTAAAAATTATGTGTAGGCATGCGCAGTGACTGCGCAATGCCAACTTTCTTATTTATGGAGATATTTCTTTGAAATTTTAACCACTGATGCTCCTAGTAAAGGCAACAACTTGTTGATTGCAGCGTTATCGGAGATCGGGGATTTCATTGAGGCAACTGAAGACGTCTTGATTATGGGAGACTTTAATTTCCCATTAACTGTCGGAAATCGGGTAGAGAAATTTCTTCAAGAGAAATTCAATATAGTGATCATCTCTCCCCGAACAGTGACAACGAATGGCGGAACAATAATTGACGGAGTTTTTGGCAAAATGGTCAACTACACTGTTGATTGTTCGGTTTACGAGTCGTACTGTTCATACCATCGTCCAATTATTATTAGAGTTCGTGAAAATTAATAAAGAAATATATGTTTGCATAAACCTTATTTTATAATTAAAATTTTCTGATAAAATACTGATTGCTAATGCAATACTGATCCGTCACGCCAAAAATGCGCTGAAGTCTCATCGATGCACATACGAGGACTTTTGTAATTTTTTAATAAGTGTTGAAAATTTACTAACTCACAATGATACCTACAAATTATTTGTTGCTCAAGTAATTACTACTATGTTCGAATATTGCATTGATATCCGTTATTATTTAGACAGTTGTTTATCATGAACTTGCATTTTCTCTAGTTAATGCAATTGTTTCCTCCATGATGAGTTAATGATGTGTAAGCAAACGGCACCCGTCTTTATTTCGTTCAGTACCTGGTATTTAATCAACTCTGCCTTATACGCCAAGACATAATTTTTGTACGCCTTTAGCACAATTCACAATTTTATCCTCCCTGAACTGTTGCAGAGACTAATGGTAGGTTTATACACTCATTACCATTAGTTCACTATCATTAGAATTGAGCAATAGTCAATAAAAACAAAGATTTATTGTGCGTCGCTAACCAACAAACCATACCTTTTCTACTTAAACCATGCCGAATAAAACTTGGTTGTTTGATTACCAGATTATAGGTTGCCATGAATCTTAATTTCAACTTACCATTAGGTGCGAATAGACAAATCGTTTACTATGAATTCTGGTCTATGGCCGCTTAGATACGAACAATAAACCTAAGATCTTGTCCACGCAAACTATTATTTTTAATTTGCTAATGATACTTAGAGTCCTTTCAATGGCAGATACAGTGTGTCCTATTTTGGTTGAGATTGCAGTGTATCTCAGCTGTTTTTAAAAATAGTCACTTGCGGTTTTCGCGACCCACCGTTTTGTAAAACTTTTAATTCCAGAAACAGAATCAATGTAGCTGTTTCTTATATACAGGGTGAAAACGAAAAATTTGACTATTTGTGATGTAAGATAGAAAAAAGGTAAACACTTATTCGATTAGAAATTCTGCGTAAAAATATCTAAAATAGGCACTGCAGTCCTCACCAAAATAGGACACACCACACACGATACATAATGTATGTAGGTTCCTCCAGATCTCAAAAACAGTTTTACTTTTTTACTTTTTAATTGTGTATTAAATTGGTTAAACAATGAATACCACACGTAGATAATTCCTCTCTCTGTCTAATATGGTCACGACAAATGGTAACGGATACGAGTTTTTCTGTGGGTTGCACCACAAAAACATTTTTAACTTCATTTTAAAGCATTCCTTTCGCGAAAATCAATTATACAGTCACAACCTATATATTTTTTTTTAATTTTAGGGAGTACAATCAATAAAAACAATATTTTTTACTTTTTTAAATAGTAGGCCATGGATTCATGGAGATCTTGTTTTGTTTATTGTATCCATTGTAACTAATGCACTGCAGTCTCAACCAACATAGGACACACGGTACATTCTCTTGAGCGCGTCTAATGATTTTATGATTATTTGTATTTTTTCGTTTTTGTGTATATATGATTTGTTTTTGTTAATAATAACAAATCAAAATTGTTGATGTGGTCCGCAGCTATATGTGGAATTGGAAACCTTAAAATGGCCCTTGATGATAAATGAGTTTGACATACCTGCTCTATTGATCGGAAATAAAGGATTTGGTGTAGTTTCCAACAAAGTAAGGTGTTATATTAAGTGTGTCAGTGTGAGTATGAAGTTTGATAATTATATTAGTAAATGGAAACTGAGACAGAAATAAATAAGCAGTTTGTCTTCAACCCCAATGAGACGTGTTAATAATTTATTAATACTGCAAGAAACTTACATTAATGCTGTCTAATACAGTACATAGGTACTTATACATTTGCAACGGGCCACTATGACGTACAGGCCAGCTGGTAGTCCGCCAGTCCGCCCCTGCGAATAGGACGAGAAAATGCGTACAAAAAATAAACCCGTATTATTAATTAAGTAATCGGATGCTTTTCCCGTACATTTTCTTTATTGAATTTTCCGAGTCGGTAGCTCGAAAATACGGTACCGGTGATCGAAACGAAGGAAGCGGTTTGAATGACACGTCCCTAATAACTAATCGTGTACACATCTTGAAGACTTTCAACCAAAATTATTTAGCGGAGTCTCGTTTTCCTTTATACATAAAGCGCGCAAGACATATATGGTTTCCTTATACGAGTAATATATACAGCTTCCCATCTTTTAACAATATTAAACGACTTTGTCAAAGGGAACTGAAATATTTAATACACTTCAGGCTTCTTCTCTCGACCATTTATTATTGGAAATCCAGTTGTACATTTTAGATCCGACTAAATGTACAGTTTATGTAAATTTTATTCGGTTTTTATTGATAAGAATTTAAGATGGGCGTGTTAGCCTGTTCGTAATTTTTGTCAACGTAAGGGATGATTTCCCAAAATAGGCGACTGAAATAATCGGCCATGCGGTCGACATGTTGCTGTTACAATTTATATTTTCAAGCCGGCATGTTAAGACACAAATGCAAGGTGAAGACATGAAACAAGATGGCGACTGGAAACAAGATGGGGATTGTAAAACAAGCTGGCCACTGAGTAACCAAAAAAACCAGGTGTCAAATTCTTGACAGAATAGCTTCCTAGCTGAAACCAAAAATTGCCAACATATGTTTCGTTTAAATTGCTTCAGAAACAAGATCGTTGCGTTTTGCACATATGCAACACAATTTTTTGACTTTGACAATTTTTTTCTCCGTTTTTTGATAATATAACCCGGCCCAATTTTTTGTAGGTTGTACACAGGAAAATAAGGTCTTCCAAATAATAGAATAAAAATTTTAGGTTGCTATTTGAAAAAAAAAGTTCGATGCCGTTACGGCGCTCCAAAATTTCTTTTCAAAAATCCGGCCCGTTATTTTTCTGTTCGGTATGCCTAAAACATATATACAAAATTTCAACAAAATCCGTCGAGCCGTTTTCTCAGAAAATTGCCAACAAACGTACGTACGTACATACAGACGGAAAAAAATGTTATTCTTTAAAAGTATGGTCTAAAACGTCGACATTTGATGAAATTTTGTGCAATGGCCTTTAGTCTTAGAAACGGCCCATGAATATTGGAATCGTGACTCTCCGAGGTGTTTCTACTTTATAAGCAAGAAAAATGAAACACGCGCGAATTCGTGATCACAAATTTGGAGCCTATGGCATGCAATCAAAGTAGCTAAACACTGGGTCAACCTTTTAAAATAATTCAAAAATGGTTGAACTGGCACTTATATAACATAACCTTTCTGTACACCTGCCCCCTGTGGGATGTTCTAAGAGGCAGTTTTTTGTTATTGAAACAACACACGGTTTATGCAAAAGCTTTATAATTACCAAGATAAGAAAAACAAGTCAATATAGAAAGCGGATATAACTACACATATAATATTAGCAAATTATTTAAATCTTCTTCGGCATTGTAATTAAGCGGAATTATATGTATGCATTAATTACCAAGCCAAAATTTGGTATTTGTTTAATTAAGTGGTGCAGCTGAAGTGGAACACACAAAGTGTTAATAGTCTGCACTCACTTGAAATGTGCGAACAATTTATATTTAAATCGAATACAAAGTTTGAAACTTCCAAAAGGGATTGCATTAAAATTGTAGGATATAATCCAACGATCGATTTATTATTACAGGCAGACGGAACACGGCAGAATTTTAAAACCAAGTCATGTACTAAGCTGTGTTCCATATTTCCTAGAGTTTTTCCGAACCAGAAAATGCTGTTGGCGAATAACTTACGTTGTAATATGTGTACGTGTACTCGATACCAACTGATTTTTTTAAGTAGGCCTATTTTGAAAGTACACGCTTGGTCAGCGGATTCGAAAATAGCATATTACATAACAAGCGTTTTTGTTTTTTAATGGCCGAGACCATACGAGAAAAATACGTGTTTGCTTTCGTTGGCATGTATGAAATATTAACTTTGATCAATTATGTCATTTTCGAAGGGAGTCATAGGAAAAGTTACTTTTCGTGAGAAAGAACTTGCCTAAATATCATTGATAAAGTGATTAATACAGTTCTATTCCGCTTCAAGTGTTACTGGAAATTGACCCACACTTCGTGATGCGCAAGATCTCTGGAGACGGTTTCTCCAACGTGTTATATGGTACATCCGTTTCGCAGCCCTTCCGAAATCTTGTCCAGGGGCAAGTCCGCATCTTTTGGTGGCGCTCGAGTCTGTCTTCCGCTAGCATTGGAAGTGATTTTATACTGAATTTAATTGGTAATGTATCGTTTCTTTATAATCAATTAAATTAATTTAACTAATTACATCGTTTAATTTTAAAATTTCATCGATTGAGTACGAACTACGAAGTTCGTCGCAACACCGGGATGCAGAAGTGACGATGTTGTGCGGAAATGACTAGTAGATATGGTGATGTGGTGTAATCTCTAAATAATTATTTTCAGTGCACTGTAAGTGTTGCAAATTTGACTTTTTCTTAGAAAATAGTAAAATCGACATCTCCCCCCTGGTAGACCGGTAAAAGCTGTAAAATTGACAACTTCTCATCCTCGCCCCGTATCTATTTTTGGAAGACGCATTAATTTTTACTTTCTCTTCCTTTATCATTCTTCGATTGGCACACCTGAGATAAAGCAGTTACGAGGGTGCTGACGGACGAGTACGACCACTAAATTTTGAATCTAATGTATAGTTGTTAACTTTCTTATTTAAGCCAGGAGAGAAATCTGGTATACTACATCAAAAGTACCCTTCAAGAGTTTGAAACCTATTAGCTAATCTAATCTCTAAATGCGAGAGCAGAATTCAAATTTCCACGCCGAGTAAAATGGTAACATTTAAATATTAAATTGGGCATATTTCATCCGGTAAATTACGCTGATTGTATTGAATTAGAAAGGAACCGTTCATCCAAATATACCCCATTATGAATTTTGCTTACGCTACCTTCCGAAAATATAGGATTAATAAGCGCGTGATAGAAAATGAACTACCACGCGACAGGATAATTAAGAATGCCATCATGAATAATGTAGAGTGAATTTGACCACGGTCATGGTCATGAATAAGTCTCCGTAATTACGACTTTTTTAGGGTTCAGGCGTCGGTCAGATCGCCCCAATAAACTGCATATTGCCAACAATTTAAGTAGCAATGTCCTTGACCAAGTTGGCCAACCAGTCAATAAGGTTGTTTTATTGTGTATCTACAAAGGTGTAACGTGAGTCAACGGCGTAACCTTGACTTTGGTTTCAATGTGTTCCGCACGAATAAACAAAATGTTTACAGTTAATATAAACTGGTGTATAGTAATAATCAAAAAAACGCCAAGACGGTTAATATCGATTGCGTCAACTTTTAAAATTATTAATTCACTCACCGAGCTTTCCTTCGATTTAACGGTCCTTAGGAATTTCGCTAATACCTGCACTTTATAAGACAGGTACAATTTCCTATCGCGTAGCAGCAAGAAGGCCTTTCCCCACGTCTGTTTTTGGGGATCTTGTAACCAGACCTGCGAAAATATGATCGGGCACTTTCCTTCTTGCGTTACCAAATTCTGGAAAATAAAAAATATTCGGTTACCGAAACGTATACAAAAAACGAATTTTTAATCTAATACCCATTGTACAGTGGAAAGAAGCCCAAGAAACGAACGGGATTAACACATTCACACTTCCGTTTTCCATGTGAGTGGTTAATATTAAAACTAGAAATCGCATTAACATATCTATAAATGCACAACCTCAAATAATCCAATCCAATTATATTAAATGTGTTCGTTTACTTATTTAATATTCACAAAAAAGCAAAACCACAAAGTTAGTAGTACCTAGCATAACCAAATTTAATAAAACGGATATACTTAAGTAATGCTGATTTGTTACCTAAAAGAAATAGCCTATGATCTGATCATGGATATCCGCCCCCATTATCTAACTATACTATAAATATACTAAGGTAATTATTTTTTCGAAAAATATGGAATAACCTAAAAAATACAGTTTTGGCACAGGACACCCCTTATAAAAACTATCAAATAGAGAAATAAAATAGTGGTAGCTCAATTTGAAAAAAATACTTATGGCACTTTTACTATTTTACTATTACTATTTTTTTGTGAACACCCTGTATCACTATATTCAATTTTTTCATTACCAAAGTGTTTCCTTTTATTCAGATTAACATTATTTATCAAATGTATTTCTTAACTTTAAAATCAAGGTCGCTACGATTTATCAAAGTGGGAGTAGCTCAACCAAATAGTGAATAGGTTTCCACGCAGAGGTTAAAAATGACATCGAATCAGCGAAAAATATACAGGGTGCTCCATTAAAAAATCCGCTGTGCATTGACACCGTAAAAATGGGACACCCTGTACATTCAAAAATAATTTCTGTAGATGCGCAACCATCTACAGTTGACATATGCTTTTTCCACAAACTAAGGATTGGGTACGTACGTAATAACATGGTACACCGACATGCACGTCTCGCCCAGATCTTAAATTTTTCCTTTGCCGAGATTCTGTTTTCAACATATTCTGCAATTTGGAACTACCGACAGGTTTCTATCGACTAGACCTTCCACTTCGAGTTTTCGAGACATCGAGCTTATAAACCCACTCAAATTAAAGTTTTGTTTTTTTTTGCGACCATGCCATCCGATAAAGGAGATAGGTACTTCACCAAAAGAACTATCGTACGAAACCCATAATGCTAAATACTCAAGGGGATTTTTTAATTTTAACATAATAAATTTATTGAATCCATTACTCCATTAAAATCTTTGAGTTCCTTTGCCACCAAGTTCAAGATTGTTACATTGTATAATTAAATCTACCACAAAGGAAACTTGGACACAGTTCTTCGAGTCGACATTTTCTAATTATTCATTACATCAAAGCAAAGGGAGACCAGGCCAAAGAATTATAAGTTCAATTACAGATAATGAAACTCCGAATGTGACAATTCCATCCACGAACATTAAATTAATTTCATCTAGCTTAATTACATGACCTCGAGCTCTCGGGCATCTGTAGCAAAGCAAGGGATAACTTTAGCGCAAACGGATGAGTTTACTACCACCATTCCCCTCCGACACGAGCCTAAATTAATGGGTATAAAGGACCATGGGTTTCAAGCGTCCTTTCCAAAAATATTTCGTACGAATGGATTCAGGATTTACGGTTTAATACCTACAACTGGATATTTTTGAATGGCAACCAATCAAACGGAAGAAACGACGCACCATTGCGAGAATCCTAGTGATATCGATTTGGATAACACGGCGTTAAGTTACTTCATAGGTAGAATACGTGTTGAGTATAATCAATAAGTTAGAAAAGCATAAGAAATTACATCAGACAGCCTGTCACTGACCTAGCGTATTCAATTCTATTATAATTACGCGCAATAATAATTTATGGCAACGTCCACTTTATTTTGCGTTTTAATCGCTTCTTTGCTTTTAGAATTTAGCTGGAGGTGCGTGAGCGTGAATACCTCATTGCGTTATTTCAAATTTACGATCAATTTGAGAATGACTACAGCAAGAGGTGAAAATCAAATAAAACACTGTGAAGGAGAGCTTTCGTGTAAGTACAATACGTTTTAATTAAAGTTATTGCCATTTCGTTTACCGTTATAGTTATGAACGGTGGACATGAATATTGTGACAAATGCAATAAAATTACCTGAAGAGAGGCCGAATGGTTGACGTTGATTCCGTTTAGCTCCTCGTAGCTGTCTAAATCAATCATGTCGGGTGGAAAAAATTGCTGTAATTAAAAGAGAAACAAATTATTAAAATCATAAAGAACATTCTGCTTTAAGCAACAGTTAAAATTGCATTATTGTTGGTGGTCACGAAAGTTTGTAATTTATGCGATCGGGAACTAAAATAAGTGCCAAAATCATGACGAGTAAAAGCCACGAAAGTATAAACGGGCCTAATTAGTGTTGAAATCAGCACATTTCATCACGATTTTTCAACATTTCAGACTTTTAATTATTCCTAAGTTTTAATAATGTATTTGCGGGCTTCGAAAAGTTGTTACTGAAGCGTGTTGAAGTTGGTGACTTATTTATTACTTTTCGGAAAATTTGTCACGGTTAAACGAATTCACGTTATTTACTTAACACGGTTGAATGGTGAATCCCGTCATCGTCAATACGCTAATCTAGTTTGGGAACTGTGCCCATTGATGTTTATACAGGGCGTCACAATAGAGTATGCAAAAAATTGGGTAGTACCAAAACAAGAATATTTGAGCTAAAAAGTTCGATTGAACAATAAATTTATCTGAAAGATTAGTAGAAGTAAAAATAAGGAACATTATCAATGGAATGAAGAACTCTAACTCATCTGGGCCTGATACAGTGATAACATTCCTGCGGTAATCAAAGAAATGTGCATTATTTATTGCAAAACCTCTAGAATAGATTAAGTTTTTTTTAATCTATGCCTCTAGTTTATTTAATAAATGCATGTAGATAGCACAGTCATTTCCTCGACATATACTCGTACATACTTAAAATAGCAAAGGTGCCTTCATATATATACAAGGGGTGACCGGAAGCTCGTAGAAAACCATCGACCCATTGCTCTTCTGTCAACGTTTGCAATTTTTTTTAGGAATTGGCCTCCCAAATAGATCATTTTCTTGAAAAGAACAATATCTTATGTGCCAACCAGTTAGGATATCAGAAAGGCAAATCTACCGCGCTCGCTTTTTATAAAATTCTACAAACGTTGTACAATGAACTGGCAAAGGCAAGTAATGATTATGATTTGTTGATCTAATGGTGTGTTTTCACGCTTATGCAATTTGCGTAAATTGACTTGTGCATGCTAATTTGGCTTGAGTAAAATCTGGATGGTCAGATATTTTGCATGTGGTTGGTGCAAATGCATGAACGTGCAAACGACACACCAATTCGACGCATGCGTAAGAGGGTGAAAAATAGTAAACAAAATTGCTGTTCCGACGTGCACGTGGTTTTAACAGACTGTGTTGTTATTATTATTATTATTATTATATTTATTAAATCTGTACAATATTTACACTTACGCTATTTTATGTTTTGTTTGTGATAACTGATAATAATGTCAAAGAAAGAAAAAGAGTTCATGGTACAGTTTATTGAGCTTTATTAATCCTTTCCTTGTCTTCTGCGATCTTCTTTTTTTGTCTTTTAGCACTTTTAACTTTTTAATTAAACAAACACCAGCTAATGCTATTAATTCCTCTTCGTAGTCCATCGTCTACAATGACAATCTGAGCTGTACTGTAGACAAATTTGTGCACCAAACTTGAATCGTGAAAATGGATGCATGAGTTCAGTGAATTTGCACAAATTGGCATGCACAAGTTAATTTGCGCAAATTGCATGAGCGTAAAAACGCACCTCTAGTCTAATTGTCTAAGTAAAGCATTTGACTGCATCATACGCTATGTCTGATAAATAAAATGGATAACTATGGTCTACGATTATTCTACCTCTTCTTGTACGCGAAAAAATTAATTATAAAGATTCTGTTTTCACGAGTTTTAGTCTAAGTAGCCATGGACTATGATAAAAGAAAAACATAGTCCATGGCTACTTAGACTAAAAACTCGTGAAAACAGAATCTTTATAATTAATTTTTTCGCATACAAGAAGAATTAGAATAATCGTTTCACATGATTTAGATGCAGAATTTATATCTCTAAAACTTTTATTTGAAGTATTTTTGCGTAAAATAATTAGGAAACATTTGCGCAAAGAGAAAGTAATTTTCCATGTTAAACGCCTATGTTCCACTTTTCGATTTACACCCTGTACTTTTGTTTACGGGCTGTATAAAATAATAAAGATGATGATTTCTCAGAAACAAACCGTTGACTTGAAAATTTCTCAACGGTGTCTTGTAGAGCTCAAAAGGTAGAATGAGAACGCGTTTTGTATTTTTGTATTTGTTCAAATAACATCATAACAAAAAGTAATCGGAATTTTATGGATTTCTTTAAAGCATGACAATAACACTTTAAAGTTTCGGGGATCCTTATCTTGGACACAGTGTATAACAAACTCCATATAAAAATCCGCACTACACACAAATTTGCGTGTAAAGTAAAAATACTTTCTATGAAAATAGTAGGATGGCGAAAGGAATATTTAAGTGTGAGGATTAATTTTTGTGTGTTTTGGCGTGATATTTCCGACGCCTTCTCGCAAGACGTCAAATAAAGTAAGTAAATGTTAAACGGATATTCCACCGGGGGAGAAGTTTTGTTGAGGACACAAATTTCACGGACGAATTCACAAAAAAAAAACAATTTTTCATTGCCCCGAGAAAAAACGGGAAAATTAGTTTTCTCCACACTATTATTGGAAAACATTCTATTGAAGTATCGTTATAGTACCGACTGCAACAATACGTAAACGAAACTTGGAAGAGGACCTCTCAATCACATGTATGAGTCTTCTTAATAAAATTCTATATGCAAGAAAAGTTATAAAGTCCTTTTGTAATTACCCTGTAAAATTAACAGGGGTTGATTAAAAGGTTTAAAATTGGAATCGATAGCTCATTCCATGTAAAGTCAGAATTATTAACACGATTAACCACAAAATTGGTAACTCAATTCAGAGGTAGATATTAATCTATTGTTGGAAGTTTCCTAACTTCACAGTCTTCTATGGATGAAGATGCTAATTTTACGAGAGCCAATTGTCTTACAGGGTTTCACGTTCCTTAGAAACAAATCCCTTTAGAAATATTTTTGGGAGAATTATCTAAAACTCTACTTAATAAAATCAACCATAAAACAAATGCAGTAATGCAAAAGTAGCTGTAATTATTTTTTAAAACAGTGTAAGTATTTTTTATGTTGTTTTGATCCATTTTTGTTATGAAATATCAACGCTCGTTTCATCGTTGTTATGGTTTTATAATTTCTAAGGACGATACTGCACAGAGTGTTCTAAGCTCGGTTCTAAGTAAACATAGTTGAGCATCAAAATCAAATCATTTTTAAATCGAGCACCCCCCCCCCCCCACATATTCTATATTTTGAAAGAACTTATAATGGGGGCATTCCGGCTTCATTTTTTATTTCTGATCTACAAAGTACATTAAAAATAAAAAAAACCCGTGAGTCCTCAATTTTTATTTGCGAGTAAAATAAACCCAAAATTTGAATATTGAAAAGCTGTGTTTTTAGTCCGAATTTGAAACGCTTCAGGCTAAAAATACGTCACAAACCTACAACCAATCACGTAGAAGTGAGCTGGCCCGGCTTCATTTTTTATTTCTGATCTACAAAGTACATTAAAAATAAAAAAAAACCGTGAGTCCTCAATTTTTATTTGCGAGTAAAATAAACCCAAAATTTGAATATTGAAATATTGAAAAGCTGTGTTTTTAGTCCGAATTTGAAACGCTTCAGTCTAAAAATACGTCACAAACCTACAACCAATCACGTAGAAGTGAGCTGGCAACCTCGCGCGAGGGTCTGACGTTTGTCGGATTTGACGTTTTAAGAGGCATGTTTAACTGCATCACAACCATCTATATTTACAAGCCGTGCTAAGAATTATGGCAACAGTGCATGGTAGGCCGATTTCCTAATTCAACTTGGCAGATTTAAGGTGTATTTTATACGTGTTTTGGGTGTAATATTCCTATTTACCTGTTTTAACAAAGCGTGTGCTTCACCTCGACCTCTTTCGACAGAAGTTCACCAATTTCGGAGATCCCGATGGAAAACACATTATCATGCAGTTACCAATTTACAGCGTTCCGAATTTTAAAGTCAAATAAAAATGTTATTATCCATTTTTGTTAATAAATAAAATATATGTACAATTGCCTAAGTATCTTTCTTCTGTATTTAAACCACCAAGGCGAAACACAGGAGAGAGGAAAAATGCAATTTTTCAAGAGCAACAAGACGCCATTAAAACTTAAATCGGCCCACCGATTGATTTCGGACAGCGTTGCCAAACTTCTCAGCATGGCTTGTAATTATAGACGGCTGTGACTGCATCCAACGCGAAAGTGAACGACAAGTTACAAGTGCCTGTGACAGGTGACGCAAGTTACAAATGACATTCTTAATGATTGTAGATCAGAACTCTGAAATTCTCAGGGGGGGGGGGGGGGAGTTTATAATTTTATTCCAAAAAACTGATGTAATCAGCTTTTAGAGTAACCGAAGAATGGTGTAGGGAACACCTCTTGTCCATCAATCTGACAAGAACGAAGCTAGTTCTCTTCACAACAAAATTAAAGGTGCTATTCCAAGAACATCTAATTTTCAGAGTCAGTGAAATACCTAGGAATCACATGGAGGCCCTTCTGGGATCCTTGCGTCTCAAAAAAGGAGTTGATGAATAGCAGAGGTTCGGAGGTGGGCCATTCTCGAATTCTGGGCGAGGTAATTAAGTGATTGTCTATCCTAGAAAGGCGATCGGACTGTATTCCAATCGGAGTTGGTAGGACTAACGCTCAGTGCATAACATATGAAACCAAACTAACTAAATCTCTGGTAACAACACGGTTGCCCTACAGATCAATGTACCTCTAGGTTGGTTTCCGAATGTCACCATGCACTAGAGCCAGTACCAAGCAGCAACGCCCTGGAGCTTGTATGGGGTAAAGGGCATGCTTCAACGGACCGTAGTGTGAGAGGCGCGGGGCCCGACTGGCCTCAAAAGTCAAAACAGGCGTTTTATCGAAGCCACCGTGATGGTGGCTTCGGGTTTATGGTCCGGAGCCGGCTCTAACAGACACCTGCGCATGCGCGTTTTGGCCAAGAGCTTTTCAGTCCTGTCTTTTATGTATAAGAATATGTGTATCAAAATAAGCTCCAATCGTTTCAGCCGTTTAGCCGGAAATGAGAGTACAGACAGACCGACAGACAGACCGACATCATAGAGATATTATTAGATACGGATTCCTGGTGTTTAAAAATGGGGGGGGGGGTCATTTTTTACCACAATATGTGGGTGATAAACATAAAGTTAAGGCCTCGGGCGGGTGGAAAAAGTTGGAAAATGCGTTAAAAATGTCCTCTGGTACATTACTTAATCCCTAGCAATTAAAATAAAAAACCTAGAGCAGAGATTGAGTTGGACCGTCGCCGCGCCGTATACCCCTCTTGAGTACCTATGTATGTATGTAATAGAATATTAACTAAAGATGATATTTTTCCTCACTGATCTACGTGCGAAAAATCCGGTATAAATTGCATTATTAAATTAAAACCACTAAGAACTTCCATTTAGAATTTAAATAAAAAATGATTGATGTTCCGTGCGCCTATTTTTAAACTAAACCTCTTTGTTGTAACTCGCAATGTCGTGCCTGCATTTCATTAATTCATTAATTCAACGAACTTCATGTAGGTGTGCCAGTTGAAATGCAAATCGCATAATAAATGCTGTACTTCATTCGAAACTTAATCAATATCGCACCCATAATTAAACAGGAGTTTCCCTTTTACCGGTAATAAATTCCTGTAATATTAAAATTTGTTTTCGTGGCCTATACGAAACGAGTAACAAAGAGAAGGGAGTGGACCATAAATAATATCATCGAAAGCATCGCCTAAAATATGTTTTCATTAGAAGTTCGCCAACGAAAAAATTCGGTTTATTCCAAAAATTTAATTATAATTTACTTTGGGGAAAAGCAAGTTAACTCCCTAAAATTCGTGCCTCGCTAATAAGTTATCGATATTCCTAATGGAATTTCAAACGCCCTAAGCGGAAGGATATTTTCAGCGAGTGATTTTTGATTAAAGAATAACCGTTTAAATAAAAGTATAGATTACACGCGAATGAATAAATCGTGGCGCCATCCTCCGCCACTATCTGGCAGCACAGAAGTATACTAACTACAACTTTCAATTCAAACTACTAGATGGCGCGGTCTCATTCACGTTTTCTTAAAAATGAAAATCTATACTTACATGGGGATGATGAAAAAATTCATATTTCCTATAATCTTTCCTAAATACGAAGCGTACATCTGCGTGTCTGGAGTAGTTTTGTACATCTCTGTGTGCGGAAAGGACATATTCGTGGTCTTCTAGTAGCCTTTCTGCAACAATAAATTACACGTTATAAGATTGCGCTTAATAAATTAAATTCACCCTAATTTGTGCGTGTTCACAAGCACTAAAGTTACAAACCGAAAGTTTGCGGTTAATAACTGTCATGTAAATGTCCTAAATCTCATGTTTGATTCTCGCACTTAAAAAGTAATAATATAAATTTAAAAGAACGCACGTCAGGGATAATCATCATAACTTTTTTTCGTTGGGCTCTAATTATCTTAGTACTTGGAATCAAAAATGAACAATTTCCAAACGACACTGTCCGCCTGTCCGTGGAAACTCATAATTTTTCAATTTTTACGAATCTGACAAGCACTGTCCGGTGCGTTTTGCTTAATTATTCAAATAAATTTTTTGTACAAATCGGAGCGCTAAAACGATATAAGCTCTCGTAATCCAGTTTTTCGTAAAAAAGGCAAAAGTTTGTTACGGGAAAAGATTTCTGGAGAGTCAATCCAAATAAAATACTGATCGGTAAAGAATAAAATTGGTTTTTGCGGTTCGTTTTAGACAGTTTGCTTAGAAATTTTGTACGAAAACTACGACAGCTGAACTTAATTAATAGAAATAAAGACAATATCTTTACGATATTAGATTTCGAGTTGATTCAATTTGTAGGAAAACTTCGTAATTTGATCATTTTTCGTTCTTTTTCATTTTTAATCTCCGAAAGTAATTCATTTTGAGTTATCGTGGGCAACATTTGACCTGTTTGTGAAAATTATTGTTTTATAAATATTTTTCTGATATGCAGTTTCCGAGGTCATGTTTTCCAAACCTTCCAATTTCGTGTAGGAGGTAATTCTCAATGTGAAGATCAAAAGGTGAGAGCAAGAGTTTCCAACTGGCAAAAATATGAAAGGCCTTTGAAATCAATCTCTAAAACAGGCGAATAACAATTATAGCTGTTATTACCGAAACCATAAGCAAATTAAAGCTACGAAGAGTCAACAGGGTTAAAATTCGAATTAAAATTTCGAATTATAACGAATTCTTTAAACTCCGTTTCAAGTCGAAATTGTGCCGTGATGTAACCTAATATTAGTAATAATGAAATACATTAGGTAGGTGCAAGTAATTTCACTTGTTCTTCAGTAATTTCATCCTCATTTATTACGACCCTTTCATAAGCACAAAGCATCCAGTTTGATCCATTTTTGATAATAACATTCAACTTTACTTGAAAGAAAAGTACTTATTCACTAAGGAGGTGACTCAAGAATCTTGCAAATCATAGTAACAGCTCTAGTAAAATAATCACACTTGACTCCAATTTGTGCGGGTTGACTTTAAATGAATAATTTTGGGAGACTTCGATCAACTTCCGAAAACTCTATTACAAGCAATTCCAAAAGGAAAAGTAAACAAATTCAAATACATACAAAACCAACGTTGTGCTTATTCTTAGGTTCTCCCAGGTGTACTTAATAAATTGAAAAAAAATCTCATATGCAAGGTGTGCCGTAATTATTTTTGGTCTTAATGTTGGGATCTCCATAACTGTGAGAGATACAGTTTAAGTTAAATGACGGCAAAGTTGGCTAAAAAACGCATTTGAGATTTTAAAAAATCTTTGAAACTACCCGAGATATCACCAAAAAACTGAAAATGTCAAATTTCGTTTTCATTTCCCCTAGCTTAAGCGGTAGGGAATGGTCGGTTCCCGTTAGCACCGTCTATGGGAATTTTTTTTTCGGAGAATCAGAATCTGTTATCATAATTTCCATAACACGCTAGATGTGGCAGCTACAGGTCACTACTTTCTTATTTCTTATGGCCGCCATATTAAATTTTTACCGAATGACATAGAAGACAATAAAAGAACGGCCATCATAGCCACGTTGATTTAGCAAGATCTAGTTACCCGTGGATGTTTTGTTGAGAAATGATGTACAATATTTGATTTTGAAAATTTTCTTGTAAATTTATGGAAAAGTAAGGAGTGTTATACGTCATTATTTTTCTTTTTTTGTCTTCTATGTCATTCCGCAAAAATCCAACATGGCGTCCATAGGAAATAAGAAAGTAGTATCCTGTAGCTTCTACATGGAGCTAACGGGAACCGTGCATTTCCTGTCGCTTAAACTAGGGAAAATGAACACGAAATTTGACATTGTTAGTTTTTCGGTAGATTCAGTCGCCGTTAGTAACTTCTACGGGCACTTGTTTCCGACAATCTGAATCTGTTTTTAAAAATGTCCATATCACGCTAGATGTAGAAGTTACAGGCTACTACTACTTCCTTATTGCGTATGGGAGCCACATTTGATTTTTACCGAATGAGATAGAGAGGATAAAAAAAGAAATTCATTTGAATGCATTGCCATCATACTCATATATTGTTGATTCAGCAAGATCTAGTTACCCGTGGATGTTTTGTAGAGAAATGAATATAAAATATTTGATTTTGAAATTTGTCTTGTAAATTTGTGTATGTGTGACACATCATTATTTTCTTCTTTTTTTTATCTTATTCCGTAAGAAATAAAAAAGTAGTAGCGTGTAGCTTCTACATCTAGCATGTCATGAAAATTCTGATAACAGATTCGGATTCTCCGAAAAAAAAGTGGCCCTAAAAGGTGCCGACGGGAACCGTCCATTTCCGACCGGTTAAAGGCGGATTTATAGTTCCGTAGCCGTAAGAACGGAACCGTAAAATCTTACGTTAACGAAAATTATACGATTTATAGTTACCGTAGTGGTAAGAGATGAGCTTGCGCATTAGTGCGAAACGAGATCCGCCATTGTTTGTCATCTGTCAGTAAGAGTAACGTGCATTTCAAAATAATAATAACCAACAAAGTGTCAATAATTACTGTAAATAAACGAAACGAACGTCAGGATAAACTCAACTGTTTGAATTATCCGAGTACTGCCGACGACAAACGCGTTAGCACGATTTACCGTAAGAAATAAGATTTGGGCATTTCCTACGTACCGTAACCGTTCTAACGCAACGTTAACGCAAACTATAAATGTTCACACGCAATAAGTAGGGTTTAATTCCAAACGTTACGGTACGGCGTTGCGGGTACGGAACTATAAATTCAGCTCAAGGTAGAGAAAATGAAAGATTTTGATATTTTCAGTTTTTTAGTGTTCATTATGACAAGGAACGTATGATCATTTCATGATTCATTTGATACCATGCTCCAAATTCGAGTCTTTTTAGGACAAAACTTGATGGACAACTTGTGATCACATAAAACCAAAGTGGCAACTGTATTTCAAATTCGAATTTTCAGTAAATAGCAACCTTAATTTTGCTAGGAAATTAAAAATCGTATTTCCTCAATAAAAATAAAATCATTATCGTCACAGTTTTAGAAAATTATATCGCCATGGATGAACGATTTTGATACCAAGTCGAAAACACTTGGGTATACATTGTGTCCAACATAAGGACGTCTATTATGGGGATCACGCCGGAAACCATAGAAGCTCTAAAGAAAACCAGAAAGTTCTGATTACCTACTTCCGAAGATATGCCAGAAAAATCGAAATTTGCCGATTTATTTTTTTCTGGTGTTATTTGGGCAGAAAAATAAAAAAAACACTTTCTCGTTGCCAGCTCTACAAGATAACCTCAAGAGATTTTCAATACAACGTTTAGTTTTGGAGAAATCATCATCGACTTTATCTTTTATATGGCCCATAAAAAAAGTACACATCGGATCGAATACGAGATACGGCACACAAGAAAAAAACAAAAGTTGGAAACTCTTGGTTTCAACAAGATGCTGCACCCGCGCACAACGCGTGTTTTCTCAAACGAATTCGGCGTTAGGTGCGGGTATACCATCTTGTTGAAACTAACAGTTTCCAACTTTTTAATGCCGTTTATCGTTGTATTCGTAATAAGAAATACTACTCAATGGATGTGCAAAGTGGATGGTTCTCCGAAACGAAACGTTGTATTAAAAATTTTTCGACGGTGTCTTGTAGAGATCAAAAAGATGGGACACGCTGAAAACTTGTCCAATACTTCTCCAATAATACAGAATTACAGACCTGGCTGAGGAGTAGCGAGGCTAACTCAACCCCTATATTTTTAAAGGTGGGAATTTTTTTGGAAAAAATTGTCTGAGGCGTTTCCAAATTTGTACAACTTTAAATTTAATATTTAAAGAGCGAAAAAATCAATAAGCCAAATCATTTAGTGGAGCCCTACACTTTACCTTCACAGTTTGAAAAAATGTATACTGGCCGCCATAAATAAATGAACACCCAGTGCACTTTGATTAATTTTAATGAAATTTTCGGGACACAGTGTATATTGCACATAATTAATCAATGTTTTCAGGAGGCAATCTAGAATCTACACAGTGCCGTTAAATAATTACGCAAAATTCTAATTACTATTTTAATTCTATGAAATTTAACCGAATCCATACAAAACAATTTAATTTGCACAATAAGAAATTGAAAATTGAACAATACTTCGTGAAGCTGATGGTTTCCGTGGTATACAACATGTGAATCGGTTTCCCCTGGGAAATGGATACTACTTAAATTACCCTAGCTCGAATGGAATGTTGATTCCTTTTCTTCATTTCTGCACTACCAATTAAATAGAAGCTAGGGCGATAGATCAAATCTCACGCAAGACCAACATACACCACGTTGCATTTTCCACGATACTGAAATGATCTCATGCTTTTGCCAATTCCGCCATATTGGAACAAAATGGTGGACACTTTTATATGTTAAATAGTCACATAAAGAAATTTACCTACACCTGATCGGCAGAGCCGAAAGGGATTTATTTAATTCTTAGCTTGAATTATAAACATTAAAGGCCACCCATTAATCTTTGAATTGTAGTTTAATGGTTGCGTGATTGTGGACGACCCTCATCATAGTGGATGCAACCTGACGCGTACGTAAATTATTCTACAACATTATCGTAATTAATTGTTTACGTTTAGATACCTATTGTTTACTTAATAAATGCAATTCAACTGAAGGGTTGGATTATTCATTCTAGGCGATCGACAACATTAATCAAAGGTGGGTCCGAACAACCAGCGTATAGCTCAAAATACAGTTGAAGATGTTTGATATATTAGTACGCAAAGTTCTTTGTGTTATTGGCTATTGCAGCCTGTAACGGGCAAGAAATAATATCGACCTTTTTTCTGCTTCTTATTTCCAAGCACGTGCTTACCTCAACCCTATTTACGTATAACAACATCGAGGTAAATAAAAGACTTCATCCACGAGCACCGGGACAGATGGGAACACGCTTTTACGCCATAAAACAATTTAGTACATAAAACCAGCACATAAAATAGATTGTTATTTGGTCGTTCCCATTTCAATTCCCGTACATATACCCACCCCCTTCACTCACAACCATTATTAGTTATTCGCACCTCTCACATGTTTCCAAATCGTTTACGATGCAACACCCGCCAAATTATCACGCAGTAAAACCGCTTATGGGGAGTAAATTTATAATGAGGTTGGGTAAATAAGGTTTTATAATAGGGTTTTTCATTATGGTGTCGTTATGCATTTACGTCGCGTTACTAGAAAATGTAATCCTACAATCTGTACTTCTTCCCCAGGCCAGATCCTGGAAGGGAACGGAATTTAATAAATATTTGATTGCTAACTTTTCGTGGAGAAAGGTCGCTTCATTACTCCATTACAATTTATTCGACATAATTAATGAACTGACGTTACCGTGAAGTTCCAAACGTGAAATCTGGGTGGGTAAAGTCTCCCACGGAACGTACCTCGACCTATACATTATTCCTGCACATGTTTCTGGACTTTGTGTACCAATATGAACTTGACGCCGAGTATACGAGATACGGCCGTCCGTGACATTACCAGGTGATTAACAAAACATAAAAGGCCTCAGAGATTTTAGTCTATGATAGTTATGATACTAAAAAATCGTATTTCTTACTCACGTTTAGTGTAACATTATTATTTACTTTAATATTTTTACTTTACTATAAACAGGGTCCGAAGAATCGCATACGATTTTCAGTAGGGGAATGTTTTTCCACTCAGCTCGTATTTGGAAACCAGACTTTTAATCCGGCTCATATTCTATAGCGCTGATCCGTGAACTCGTGGAAATCGATTGGCGAGGGTTTGACATCGCTATCTCTTTTCGTTCTCGAGTTAGACGAGGAACAGACAGATAGATGGACAAAACCATCACATAATTTTTCGAAAAAAAAAATTCCCCTAGAGTCATATTTTGTGTAGTTGAACACCAGCTTTTACTTTTGACCGATGAATTAAACTTCTTCCGCGGCATTTCTGGTGCAAAAATTATTGGAAATGAAATTTAAAATATTAACAAAAAGGTTGTCAATAATTCTGATACCATAGCCAGTTTCTTTGAAAAACCGTCGTAGCATCTCTTTCTGTGGAATAAGATTTTACCTGGTATTACAAATATGTTTCGAAGTTCACAAAAATTGTCAGTCTAGTTGGATGTGCTAGGCGATTTATTAACAAGATGAATAATCGAAGGAAGGGCATTATGGAATATACATATAACATATAAAACTTTTTAGGGTCTGGTAAAGTGACAGGAGGCAGGAAAAGCAGTCAGGAAAAGTGTTACTGCCACTGTCATGGAAACGACGTCGAAGATTTCCCGACATAAAGCAGGCATGAATGAAGGTTTCATGGCGATTTTGTGGAAATTTGTTTAACTTGCCTTTCTTTGTAATATTTGGCAAGATTTAAGAAACGTGAAACACTTATGGTTTTATCAATTCAAATTGAAACGTTATATGTCTAAAAACATGCATGAGAAAAATTACTAGTATTTCATGCAACTAAATTACAGAGTAGGTATAGCTATTACTTGTGTAAACTTAAATTATGTACTTTTCTAGGAGAAAATGTTAACCTTTAAAGCTGTTTCGGACACGGAAATTGCTTTTTGATTGATTTTAACCCCGAGCGTTGACAATGTCGTCCTTAAGAATCGGTCGTAACGAACACGAGAACATTTTTCAACTTTTTTTTGTTATGGCTGTCCGCATAATTGCTAGTGAATTCTGAACCACTTGGGCAACTGGCATAGTTTTTCCCCCCATTTATAATACTTCCAAATTAAATAAATGCAATATTTTAAATACCAATCCGATAGGATAGCCAATGAAAAATGTGAACAGTAGGGCTTTTGTATCGTTTGCAAGAACAAAGAAGTGCAGCGGTGAACATTTTATAGTTAACGCTTTTAGAAATAAAAATGTTATAGCCTGAAACGATCGTATCGTAAATTTTATTGCCCATTCCTGTTGATGGAAATTGATGAACAAAGAAAACTCGTTTCCTCTTCCTAGATGATTTGTTCAACTTTGCATTCTAATTAAAATCGATTTAACTGTTGTGCACGCGGAAATAATTGTGGCATGTATTAGGCACGTGTCAACAATTTGTAATATCCTAGCATTCCAGAGATTGCATAAACTAAAACAATTACACACGATCATCAAATTTAGATGGAAAAACGATAGCAATACGATTATGTAAACAATTTATTTATTACAAATGAAATACTTCTATGCTGACACAGTAACTTGAGCAAGAATGCCTTTTTAAATCATTTTCGGAAATCAACAGCTAAAGTCGGTGGCTCGGATGAGATCGTAGGCCATTTGATTCGAAATGTGCTCGGCAAGGGAATCTGCTCCAACTAGATAGAGCCACCAGCCACTGCTAGCAATGGTAGCAAGGCAAAATACGGCAAAAAACACGAACCGGCTACTCTACTTACTTGGAGCAACTTCAATCAGACCAACGAACAAATTATTTAGAAATCCAATTATTATACGGGGTGAGTTTGGAAGGCAATATTTCAAAAATAGTTTTATAAAATTTTGATGACTTAATAAGGATATTGGGGGACAAATTATAAAGCTTTTCGAGAAATTTGATTCTCCTCTTTCTCTACAATCAAGAGTGTTATTATAGTCCTTAGCATGAAAGAATCCTCCCAGCCAAACACAGTACTTCCCAGTAAATCCAATTTTGCTAATCCTCTTTCTCTACAATCAAGATAATAATGAAATAATTTTTAATTAAATAATTTTATACTCTTACGAATGAAAAATTCCATAGTCATCACGCTCAAATTGTTTAAATTAATTATATTTAATTAAATAGCAAGGCAAAATACGGCAAAAAACACGAACCGGCTACTCTACTTACTTGGAGCAACTTCAATCAGACCAACGAACAAATTATTTAGAAATCCAATTATTATACGGGGTGAGTTTGGAAGGCAATATTTCAAAAATAGTTTTATAAAATTTTGATGACTTAATAAGGATATTGGGGGACAAATTATAAAGCTTTTCGAGAAATTTGATTCTCCTCTTTCTCTACAATCAAGAGTGTTATTATAGTCCTTAGCATGAAAGAATCCTCCCAGCCAAACACAGTACTTCCCAGTAAATCCAATTTTGCTAATCCTCTTTCTCTACAATCAAGATAATAATGAAATAATTTTTAATTAAATAATTTTATACTCTTACGAATGAAAAATTCCATAGTCATCACGCTCATATAGTTTTATTCGTTGAAGTTTTTAAAAAATAACAGCGACTATATTTTTCGGCCGTACTGCCACATGCAGCGATGTAAAGTTAACAGGAAAACGGTAAATTTACAAACGTTGAAGACGGATAAGACGAACATGTGATTTTTTTAATTATTTAACTGGCCGAAGCCAAGTGAAAAACCTGAAGGAGTGCGTTAAACGGAAAGTTGTCCTAAGTTTCAAGACGAATTAAATAATGCCGTCTGCATGATCTCGAATTTAAACTTTACTTAAATAATTTAAATATGTAGTCATCTTAATAGTTTCAATACTTTTATAAGTTTTATTTTTTCCCCCCCGTTCTTTTGAAATGTGTTAACCCAAATTTCAACTTTAATGTAAAAATTCAACCCCCCCGGTTGGTTGTCTTAACAAGGCTTGATAATTAATTCGTCTTGAAACTTAGGACAACCTTTCCGTTTTAACCACCCTTCAGGTTTTTCACTTGGCTTCGGCCAGTTAATAATTAAAAAAAAACAACATGTTCGTCTTTTTCGTCTTCAACGTTTGTAATTTACCGTTTTCCTGTTAACTTTCACATCGCCTGATGATGGCAGTACGCCGAAACTATAGTCGCTGTTATTTTTAAAAACTTCAACGAATAAAACTATATGGGGAAGGTTTAGAGATTTTTGATAACATAATATATTTCAACCCCCATTTCGAGGAACGATGGATCCAACTCAAAAAAAAAAAAAANGGGGGGGGGGGGGAAGGGATGGGGGCTAGGTAGGAACCATTGCATATCGGGTAACAATCAACGATTGAAAATATATAATTACCAGACTGCTTAATATGCTTTAGGTGCTTGTTGGGAGATCTCACATTACAAAATGGCAAAATGGTTAATATCATGGTGACCTTTCTTTATTTTCATTGTATTCCTTTTTTTTATATGGGGAATAATTGGGGGCGAAACAAGAGGGGAAAATACAATTTCTTTAGTGACAGTACCAATACTTGCTGTTTATATTGCTGGGTCCTCAGGCGATGTTAAGGGTACCGTTATAGAGTAGGGGACGGTAGAGAACAAGGAGAAAATAGGGTGGAGAATAGAGGAACGAAACTTAAGCGGTAGGGGAAGTACAGAATAGAAAAAGGAAGAATTAAATAGGGAAACAAAAGGATGGCGTAAACGGCGTCTTCTTATCTTCGGAGCCGTCTGATGGTGGTCGTCCAGATACTGCTTACGTTGAAGATTGTAGGAAGACACCAGTACAGTAAATTAAAAAATAATCACAGGGAGGTACTTACAGACGATGAAACGGAAGCGCACACCGAAGGATTGTAATAATAATCGTGGAACAATTACACTGCGTGATTTGAGAAATCGATAAATCCCCAAAATATAGGCGGCTCGCAATAATAAAACTTCAAGGAGCTTCTGATGATCTAAAAAAAAAGAGGTTGAATCCCAATTAGGCTTGGATCAAAAATTATAAAACTTTTCTAAACCTCATGCACGCACAAGAGAACGATAATTATTGGAATGACCCCCGGAAATAATAAAAAAGAAGACGATCACGCAATCAAGGACGAAATTTGGGGAAAAATCAAAAAGTAACGGACACTAAGCGGAAATAACAAAAAGGCGGGAAAATAAACGTAAGGCGGAAATAGTATATTAAGATACAAGTGTATAATCAAGTCTAAAGCACGCGCAACGAGTTTAAGGGCACGACGCAAAGCGGAGTGCCTTTAACGTTGCAAGTGCTTTAAAGACTAATTATACACGTGTATCTTATAGTATTTTTTATTATACCTGCAGTATAATTTAAAAATAGGAAATTCAATGAAATCATATTGACGTTACACTCGAATACATGTCTAATTAAGTGGGCTGGGTGTTCCTAATTTCACGATTGCCATGGAAATGTCACTTGACGTTTGCTTATAAAAATTGTCGTCTTCGTGAATAAAACGATTTCCGTTGAAAAAGATAGTATACCGTCCATTAAATCGCTTGTTGTAAAATCTAAACAAACGTTGGTAGGTGTAAAATCTCAATCCAGTAAAGCCTATTATCAAGCATATGAAAAGTTGTTTCCATGGATGAATAGGAAGTTACTTACGAATAAAGTCTTAAATGCATCGATAATGCTGGCATATATGAAGGAAATGTCAAAGGTATTTAAATCTTCTGTCTTTTGGTGCATTCATTCAAAACTTCACTTATTGCTGGGACTAAAAAGTGGAACAGATTTGGAAGCATACCCTAAATTCCGCGCGTTTGTGAAAGCTTCAACCAAAGGATAGGTACAAGCCAAAGAAATGTTCTGCATTTACAGAAAGCGACCTAAGAGGATTTTTTATTTCATCCAGATGACAGTTTCAAAAGTCATACTTGAAGTGTCGTTAGTTAGCAACTTTAAAGCACGTGTGTTTTAAAGGCCTTTTTTCGCACGCATTTGAGTGTTTAAAACGGAGATTGTGATTCAGGTATAATAAAAAAATTAATACAACAAACAAACGATAGAGGACGCTACAGAAAAAACCAAAGAAGCGACACAGAACGTAGAAAGCAGGGTGAAAGATAAAAGAGCATAAAATCATAGGGAAAAGATTAAAGAACCAAAAGAAGAGGGTAAAAACGGCATAATATGATATAAGGAAAAAAATACAGCGAATTTCAAACGTAATTTATAATCCCAAAAGAAATAAAAGGAATACTAGCGAATGGTACGCCACTGGTATACAACCACCAAGAAAACCCAAAAGAAAATCCCTAATTCTAAAATTAAATATGAACCCTAAGAAGAGCAGTGAAAGAGAGCGCTCTGGACGTAATTATACACCAACAAGACGGATCCTTCGTTCTACCCAAACGATATTTTTCAGTATACCTGCAGATGTAGCTGCCATAACAACCTGTATTTCATTGGTTGTCGATTTTGGGTAGTGCTCTCAAAGGTCCCTTTCCTTTATTAATTGATTGAATTCGGTGTCACATGACTCACTTGTGCTTCTTCAGAGTCTCAACAGGTTCAACAAGACAACTAAAACAGCGCGTTTACATATTGCTGTGAGAAATGGTATGAGTGGTCACTACACCACCCCAAACCACAAAACTAGCAGTAGCAGCCGCGTTTACTCGTCTACAGTAGTTAAATAAACACCACTTTCACGATCAAATAAATTCCTTCTTTAAAAAGTATTTAAATATCTCGTCAATCAACGACGGAACGCGACAAACGTCCCCACTTATCCAATATGAAACACGCAATTCTTCGAAACATCGTATCTATTCGTTATTAAGACCGAAACACGTGCGTTAGTTAATGTTCGTCTGATAATAAAACTTCTTATCACAAACCACCAGATGTGTCTCTAACACATTATTTCAATTAAATAAATTACAAAAGCGATCAAATTTAATCAAGAATTACGCATTAATAACATTTCTAAAAGGAAAAAACAACACTGAAAAACAAATTCAAATCAAACGAACCCACTCTGTGCTTGTTTCGAAAACAATCTCTCATTTACTTATAGTTCAATCAAATTAGCTCCAAAAATAGTATAAACTGGATGTTGTCAATGCGCTTTTTGTAAAATCGTCTACGATTACTTTTTTTAACTTGTTATTACTGTATTTGCTGAAAGTTAATTAGCACATACCTAGCTCCTTCCCCTTATCTCACTTCCGACCAAACAACACACTAGAAGAATGGCAAGAAGGAAAATTAGATGACACTTTATCGGTGAAGGCTAGGTCTAATGTCAATCACACAACCAACAGTGTCCCGTGCTACATCTATGGAAAACAAAGCGTAATCCGCATCTAATTGCCGAAAAGAAGCGACGCTAAGTTTTATTTACAAGAGAAAATATTTAAACAAAACAAACGCCCGCTGGAAACATGCCTACAGTGAGCATGCCATTCCTAATAGAAAGATATTTACTTTAATTTCTTCGGAAAAAGAAGGATGTCAGATTCGTGACTCGTGTAATAATGTCCATACATTGTTTTTTACGACCAGCCTTACGCTGATGACCTACAATTGTTCATCAATTTTGCAGCATTCTCATCACCTCCACCTTGCAGTTAAAACTTTAAACTCAGCAAATAACATTATCAACAAGAATTCGTGTGGGAAACGGTCAATATTTCAACAATTACACCAATGATAATTAGAAGTTACGAGTGCCAAACACGGTTAACCTTTGAACGTTTATATGATTAATGACGTTTTATAATTTCAATTTATTTAATATGCTCGTTTAGTTCCTCTTGTTCTCGGACCGATCGCAAATGGAAAACCAATAACACATTCAATAATTGCCTTCAGTTTTTCGTTTGCATGTTAAATGGTCACATTATAGTTATTCAAAACTATTATTATTAGAAACATGCAATTTGGAAGTTATCAATGATGTAAATTTCTAAGCGGATGTTTAGAGTTTCAAATAAACTTTAGTTGGGACATGTTCCAACTGTTATTTGTTACATTAAGTCAGTAAATTTAATATACGCTCCTTTGCAATTTAACTGAAAGCTGGTAAGTCTCCTTAGAGACATTTAAAAGAATGGCAACCATCAAGAGTTTCAAGAGCCATCAAAACTCATGAGGAGTCTTCGTGAAACGTTAGATACTCTACGAGCACATAAAAGATTTTATTATTCTTGAAAAGCCGCTAAAGGTCTTTAAAAAATGTCATGAGTTACCAAATTCTTTCTTCCCATGAGTCTTCAGTAGTCTCCATTTGCCTTGACATAACGTCTTTACCATAACTACAACATAACTCGCGATAAATTTCAGTCGCATTTTTATTTTTGGCAATCCGCGGTGATATAAGGTGGAGTGTCCATACTTGCTGCAACTTGACAACTCACACGATCGACGCACAGGCATAGGAATTTTATGCTTCCAGGACACCTAGACGCAAATTCCATGCGACTCCCAAATTTTCCCCACCTTCCGCAAGGATTAAAAAAAATTTGCTACTTCAACAGTCTTACAGTCCTCGCAAATAAACGAAATTAAATAAACAATACGCAATTACAAAGATTCTAAAAGGAAAACAGAAATACAAACTCAAATGAAATAAACCAACTCTGTGTTTATTCGTAAATAATCCCCCGATTTACTTTATTAAATTACCATTTTCGATTCTTATAAAACTGTGTTAACGAAAAAAATTCAATAAGTCGCTAGATTAGTTCTACCTCTCGTGGAAATATTCAAAATAACTATAGTGAAACTAGAGAAATGGCATCATTGCGCTATTATACATACATTGTAATTTAGAAGAGTAGGTAATAAAATTTGCAGAAACGTTTTCCAGCACAATAAAATACGGGCCGAGATTTACAACGCTTCATAAATTCATACAATGTTGCATTATAATTTAGTGCTCTGCAAAGAAAAAGAGAACCGCTAAAGAATAAGCCGAAGATGCGATTTGACGTTTTATGACGTTGATTTTTTACCAACTTTTATTAACCATTGGCATGCAAAGTGCTCGTTTTAGTACTTCTTAAAAACGATTGCGTAAAATACAATACTTAATGAGTTTTGTTTCCTTTGGCGTTATCTACAGAATAAGTATGCGCATCAAAAAAGACAGGTTGATCACAGATCATGTGCCTAAGGTGATTTAAGAAATTGTATGGCTAATTGCATAGTTTCGTTTGTATCATCATAGAAGAGTATATTACATCGCCATTCAGTGCAATAAATTTCTTTCAGATTGCGTGTAAGATTATTAGTTTATTAGCCGTTTGGGGAGAATTAGTTAACTGTAAGTGCTTACCGTTTCCAACGCAGCACCACCTGACCAATCAGAAGCATAAAAAAGTAGACGTGAATAGAATAAGCACGTTTGTTTACGAATAAACAACAGACATTCACTTGGGTATATTTAGGACGTTTTCGAAGATTATTTGATTTGAGATATAGAATAGAGCAATTGATTGGCTTTATTATAATGATTGAACAGAAAATATTATCGGCGAATGAAATCCGTTCAAGTTCGTAAAACAATTTTATCTTAGGTCAGTTTCTGTATTAATTTAGTTTAGAGACCATAATCCTGCAACCCTAACCCAGGAAGTACCATTCTGACCCTCATATAAATAGTTCTTATGTCCTCTTTAAAGTTGTGCAATATCCAATAAAATGCAAATTCCTGACAATCAATAAGCAGACTGAACAAATCATCCAAAAGAATTTAGTCCAACACCACAGTTTCAGACACTCCCTAACAAATAAACTGTCTAAATTTCTTATTTTTGGTGTAGTGTAGATCTCGATGTAAATTGTAGATCATCAAGAGTAACGATG
This sequence comes from Photinus pyralis, assembly GCF_008802855.1. Taxonomy (NCBI): domain Eukaryota; kingdom Metazoa; phylum Arthropoda; class Insecta; order Coleoptera; family Lampyridae; genus Photinus; species Photinus pyralis. Next base: position 42,972,269 of record NW_022170596.1, on the reverse strand, counting down.
ATAGAAATTTAAAAAAATTGCTGAGGCTAACACAAATACCACCTGCAGAACAGAGAAGTACTTTTTTTAAGAATACGGGGACCTGCTCTATGGTCCCACATGTCTCACGAGTAAGAGGCGCGGTTTGAACCACAATTATATCTGACGAATATTTAAAATAAAAATATATCAAAAACTCTTCGATATATACATTAGAAATTTTAAGTACATACAAAAAGTTTTATATTTATACAGGGTGTTTGTTAAACATGCGCCAAAAACTACAGTGATTCATCCTTCGACTATTCTACGAATAGTTTCTCCTTTGATAAATATTCCATAACCGTGTGGCTGACTTTCATTGTCTTGCCTCCCTCCCAGAATCGCCGCGCTAAAAACTATTGCATTGCCGTATGTTCCCTGTACTGGAAAGGCAAGGTGAGACGGTCTATAGACTACTTTTCCTGACGCCTGTCACTTTACCGGCCGCACCTGTCACGTTCGTAATATCACAGAAAAGGGACACTAACAGAAGTCGCACTTCGCGTCGGCTCCTTTGATGTTCCTTGTCTCAAATAGAGCTCGTGCGCAACTATGGCAGTTGATTTTTCGCGCGCCATTTGAATCTATTCTAAATTATTTATAAGAATGTTGTTTATTAGACACGTTTTTTTCTAAGGACTAACACAAAACCGCATATGCGCACTGACATTTTAACACACGAAACTACTAATAATTTAAAATGTGTCCAGTGTGACGAATAATAAATTCAATAAATTAAACAAATATAGCAAACGAGCTCCTGGGTATGGCTATAGCATGTGCAAAACCATAATTTTAAACCTGATGTTAGTTAATTAGTTTTGCTTTTATTTAAAGTATATGTATGAAATTTCATTTGAATGCCTCCATAATAAGAAATTTGGCACTGCGCACGCGCAAAACCAAATTTTGAAACTGGCGTTAAATTTGCTTTTATTCCAAGAGGCTATGTATCAAATTTCATTTAAATACCTTCATAAATAAGAAAGTTTGCAATTCGGTCTGTAAATGGCCGAGATGCGCAAAGGGCACTGTGAATGCTGCTCGATTAGGCTCAACTTTTGAAATTGTGTTATATGGCTAAAGCTATGCGCATATTGAATTTCATGCCATTCGGTTCATAACTAACTGAGATGTCAAAAGGGCCTACTTTATTTTTTGGGCTACATTGCCAATTCACGAACTCCGATCTACAAATTTGATAAAGAATCCACCTGCAAAATTTCATCGTAATCGGTCCATTCGTTTATTAGTTATCGTGCTAACGGACGGACGGTCGGACAGACACCGCGAAATTATAAACTCGCTAGGAGCTCGTTAATAATAAAACACATTAGTTAACATACAAGATCACCAAGGATTTAAAGTGAGCTGCGACTTCTGTTAGTATCTCTGTGGTAATGTCTATAATGACTCCTGTCATCACTGACAGATTGACATTAATCAAAAGTTCTATATGAACAATGAAATTGTATGTTAAAATAGACTATTTCGGGTAAAATTTAATACAAAACTCGCCAGTAATGTGCAATTTTCCTGACTTTTATGTAAATAACTATTAAATGCTTTGGTAAATAAAAAAGCGCATATGACATATGTAATTTAATTTAAATAAGTTTTGAAAAAAATACCTATTGGCTTTAGTTAATAAAAATATCGATAAGCACGGGATCCTTGCACCAAGCTCTTTCAAATGAGCCCTATATCGCTCAAATCAGTTTAGTCCTGTAGAGCCCTGTAGCCCTGGTACGTGTGATGTACGGACGGATGACAGCCCCATCCAATAGCGTTTTTTTTACTTTGAGGAAAATACGCTAATAAGTCAGTAGAGATTTCGAGCAATACATTCATTTTTTGGCTTTTATCAATTCTTAAACTTGGAAACTTTAATGCGTCACATCTCGGTAAGCAATTGATCGATTTAAAAAAAAAATGAAAACTGTGCAGTAAGTAATAAAAACCCCCCCTCCAAATGATGGGTCATTTGAACTCTCGACCCATTCAAAATTTGTGGAGGGCTGCAACCCCTAGCAAAGGGGCAAGAATGATTTTGGCATAAAAATGGAGATCGAGTCGAGCTTTCGATGCGTGTGGTATTCGACGTCCCGCATATTTTTAACGTTACGAAATAAACAATTACGCGAGTAGCCCGTTGCGTTATAGGGCAATAATATTAAGAAGTTACAAATCCTAGGTAAATCGTAGATGCTTATCCGTATGAAGTAATGAATAAACATGCTAATAACCGTCCGTTATAAATTGGCACACATGAGTGGGGCTTCCCTTTACAGTCAGAATGCCATACAGGGTGAAAGTTTTGTCTGGAAGTGGCCCTCCTGGTTCTGTAGACGCACGCTACTATAAATAATTTTCAAACACGTAGATTTACTTATAGTTTTTTAATGATCTTTGATATAGTATAACTAACAAAAGAATAACTTTTTTTTCAATGCAAACTAAATAAAATTATTAAATAGGTACATTAGCACAATCGTTTTCCTTAATTTGAGTTTTTCTCTTAAATTTGATTGGGTAATATAAATTTTTTATGCTGCTATATTCAGGTCTTTAAGACCTTTAATCAAAACTAGTGGTTGCCATTAAAAAAAGCCCCCCTTGACAGTGTAAATGTGCGCCACTGACAACATGTTTAAAGTATGTAGATTGGTAGCAAACTTTCTAGCGCTTTTGGAAAGAAAATGAACACTATTATCCGCACTGTTCCAGACAACATTTTTTTTTAAACCCTGTATTTATGTATTAAGTAAGTCATATGTAAATTGGGCTTTGTCGCGCGTTATATAATAGAAGAATATGGATAAATGGAGGAACGGGAGAGAGGAAATAATTTGTTGTGCAGGTGATATTTTCATAATATATGGTGCCTGTTCCATCCAAAGAGTCATTCCATTTCAACTCCTCCACAAATCAAACTACATAAAAGTGTATAGGGTTACCACTTCCTTTAGGTGAAAATTAAATGAATATTTTCAGAAAAAATTCTGAACAAAAAATCATTGTAGATAAACATATGAGTATAAACCAATCGGAAACGTACATCAAAATATTATAAAAATTCTTTATGGATTGGGACCAGGTGATAGTATAAAGTGACGAATCTTTTGAGACGAATATGACGCTAATATGAAGATGCAATTCATTTCATTTTCCATTCCTAAATATGATGTAGGTACAATACAGAAGGGACTAATTTTGATGGGTTATTTTATGATTATGACTAAAAATTCTTAGAGATAGGTCGACACGATTTCATGCAAAAACTAATACAGATTAAAAAATCACTTTTTCAAACAAAGAAACCGAAGAATTAGATTTCAATTTACATCGTTGAATGCTAATTATTTGCATAGCTAATGCGAAATTTACCTTTTCTGTTGTAGGGACTCCATTCCAGCGTCCATTGCCACTACAATCACTTAAAAAATTCACAATTGTTATTGTCGAATAAAAAAAGAAACAAAGAAAAACAAAACACGGACTCTGCAAGTGCAAATGTTCCGACACAGTACGCAACGAAACGCTATAGCGTAACAACTGCCGAAATTTTGTGGTTCTTATCAACAGAAACTGGTTCTTTACTTGAAAACACCTAATACGTGTTGCTGCGATTCACTACTTACAATTGCACCATCATATCGCTGATATCTACTTATAAATTCGGAAATGTGAATTAAATTCGAGAAAAAGATACGATATTCTAAAATTGTATTGTTGACTATACCACAAAAATTGGAGCTGACCGAAATGTGTATAATAGAAATTGAATTCGGTCAATTTTGAAAAAATACCTGCTTGTGAAAAAGATCAAAAACAGTAGAAAATAGCTGAACACCTTACACCGATTCTGCTTGAGCCTTATTGACCCCTTATTGAAGTACTGGAATATTTGTTATGTCCTAATTCCGGAAAATTTTCAATGGAACTACTATATTTTCATTATGGCGGGACTTTAAAGTTGACTTTCCTGTTGATTTTTTCTCATTTACTATTAAGTGATTAGAGCTTCAAGTACTGAAGCACTCTGCCAACTATTCACTATACATTTTACAGGACTTCCTTACCGAAACCTGAGTTTGAGTTCAAACAGAACACAACGGTTTTTTTTATTGCTTCTCATAGAGAGTAAACTAAGATCGTAGAGAATGTCGTACCAATTTCGCATGTTCGAAACGCGCACTATCACATATTCAGTGAATTAAAGCTTGATTAATACCTATGGTTGTCATTAAATTCTAGCAAACTTTAATTGGAAAAATGGACAATAAAACCTTTTTGTATTATGTTATCAAAAATCTCTAAACCTTCCCCATATAGTTTTATTCGTTGAAGTTTTTAAAAAGTAAAAGCGACTATAGTTTCGGCGTACTGCCATCATCAGGCGACTAGAAGTGTATCACAATATAGCAAATTTGAAAACATTAAGAGCTAGTACTTACTGTGAAAGTTAACAAGAAAATGGTAAGTTACAAACGTTGAAGACGAATAAGACGAACATGTTGTTTTTTAATTATTAACTGGCCGAAGCCAAGTGAAAAAACCTGAAGGGTGGTTAAAACGGAAAGGTTGTCCTAAGTTTCAAGACGAATTATTATCAAGCCTTGTTAAGACAACCAACCGGAGGGTTGAATTATTACATTAAAGTGGATTAACCTAAAAATGGACAAAGTTTTAGATTTAAAAATAACTTATCTAAAAGGTACTTACACATTTCAAAAGAACGGGGGGAAAAAATAAACTTATAAAAGTATTGAAACTATTAAGATGACTACATATTTAAATTATTTAAGTAAAGTTTAAATTCGAGATCATGCAGACGGCATGTCTCGAAATGATTGACAATTCGGTATATGGGGAATAACCTTTCACCTTTACTTGCTGAAATATTCTTATCAAATCTAGAAATCAAAAAACTATTATCCAACCCTACCATCAAGAAACACTTTAAATTTTATAAACGCTATGTAGATGACATCTTTGTGATATTTGAAGGGAATGACTCCGATTTAAACAATTGCTTTAACATCTTAAACACCTTACATAAAAACTTAAAATTTACCCTTGAACTAGAGTCACACAAAACCCTCAACTTTTTAGATCTCTCAATTGAACATCTAGGACAAAAACTCGATATTGGAATTTATAGAAAACCCACCACCACCAGTAATATAATCCACTTCACCTCCTTTCATCCTCTCCAACATAAACTTGCAGCATTCAGATTCTATTTTCACATACTTTTTAATTTACCCTTAAACCAAACCAAATACAACGCAGAACTCCAGATTATTTACCAACTAGCCGCCCAAAATGATTACCCGTTAAAATTTATTCAAAATCTCCAATTCAAACTCCTTCATAAATCCGAGATCCGCAATACCACCAGTTTATCGCTCTTACAAGAAGATACTCCAACCAAATATCAAGTATTGCCTCATATCGGAGAATTTTCTCATAGTTTTCAAAACACCTTTCGAAAGTATAACATCCGCATAATCTTTACAGCCAACAGCAATCTAAAGTCAGTTCTTTCACACACAAAAGACCAAATCCCTCTAATAGACAAATCTGGCATTTACAAACTTAATTGCCCCACCTGTAAATCTTCCTACATTGGCCAAACAGGGAGAAAATTTTCTACTAGGTTTCAAGAACACTTTCAATGTATTAAAAACAATAATTCCTCCTCAATAAAATCCTCTTTCGCTTCACACATCTTGGAAACGGGTCACTCCTTCAATCCGAACACCGATTTCGAAATTCTGCATATATGCAATAAAGGTATAAGATTGAACTTTCTGGAATTGAAAGAAATTCACCACCAAGTTAAAAAGAACCCGCACCTCTCTCTTAACGAAGTTCTCGGCTTTAATAACAATCTTCTGTTTTTACAATAATTTCAATTCACCCTATACATCTTTTCAAAATTTATAAATTTATCGATATGTCAGTTTCCTCTTATACCGAATTGTCAATCATTTCGAGACATGCCGTCTGCATGATCTCGAATTTAAACTTTACTTAAATAATTTAAATATGTAGTCATCTCAATAGTTTCAATACTTTTATAAGTTTATTTTTTCCCCCCGTTCTTTTGAAATGTGTAAGTACCTTTTAGATAAGTTATTTTTAAATCTAAAACTTTGTCCATTTTTAGGTTAATCCAACTTTAATGGAATAATTCAACCCTCCGGTTGGTTGTCTTAACAAGGCTTGATAATAATTCGTCTTGAAACTTAGGACAACCTTTCCGTTTTAACCACCCTTCAGGTTTTTTCACTTGGCTTCGGCCAGTTAATAATTAAAAAAACAACATGTTCGTCTTATCCGTCTTCAACGTTTGTAATTTACCGTTTTCCTGTTAACTTTCACAGTAAGTACTAGCTCTTAATGTTTTCAAATTTGCTATATTGTGATACACTTCTAGTCGCCTGATGATGGCAGTACGCCGAAACTATAGTCGCTTTTACTTTTTAAAAACTTCAACGAATAAAACTATATGGGGAAGGTTTAGAAATTTTTGATAACATAATATATTTCAACCCCCATTTTGAGGAACGATGGATCCAACTCAAAAAAAAAAAACCTTTTTGGTTTTTTTCACTGTGAACTCAGGACCCTCAAAAAACCGGAAAATGTCCTGGGAAAACAGGACAGTTGGCAACCCTACTCCAATGCAATACTATGCGATCAAAAATGAGTTGGTGTCGAGTCACCTTTGAAATTTTTGTTTACATGGGAAATCGTACTTCACTTGAACTTCCAAATGCGACTCGACAGCAGCTCATGTTTGATCGCCCGTTACATAAGTCGAACCTCTTACAGGCCAACCTATTAGAGAATAATATTACACTAAAATTTTTTGTGAATGAAGTAGGTAATGTGGACTATTTTAAAAGCAAAAGAATTTAATCCCGCATGCCTCACAAGTGTTCAAAATCGATGATTAGTCCCACGCACATTTTTGTGGGATTTAATATAAAATCGCAGAAATAATACAATCGCAGAAATAATACAAGATACGTTTGACAGGTTGACATGTCACTAAGAAATAGAAAAATATTCTTTACGCTGTCGCGGGTGCCAAGTCACTAAGCGTAAAAATGAGCACGGTTTTATTATAAACAACCGTCCAGGGGAATTTAGATTAGAAAAATTATTTTATATTTGCGGAACCCAGCATGATTGACATGTTCTGAACAATATACCTTTTGCAAAATCGTAAGCCATATATTGGAAATAACGGGCTTTGTCCAGGTACGAACTTCAAACCTTTGTCTTTCAATTATGGAAAATTGGGAAATTTCGTAATAATTCTATCTACTTCCACCCATCCTAAAGCATGGGGTGCCAACTTCTTCTAAAACAATTTGGGTAAGTCCCGTTCATGAATTTTTTAAAAAGTCAGTTTTTGTTGCTACGCGTCTCCTCCAAATGTACCCACAATAGTTTCACAGTCCTCAAGAATGATGCGTAGGTATAGAAAAATTAGTTACACTTGCATCGGTTAGTTGTTATTAGGGTTCGTACTGAATAAAATCAAAAAAATTTTCCTATCACAACTAATTTTACTCACGGCTAGCTCTGTAATAAAATTTAAATATCCCTTACCTTGGCCTTTTCTTCCTTTTTTTAAATTTCAAAATCAAAACGCTTTGGTTTGACTGCAATCCAGTAAATATGAATTCCAAAATAAATAATTGAATATTTTGAAAAACTAAAGTCGATCCAATTATATTCTCCTTTACATTTCTCGGATTTAAGATATTAATTTGGTTCATATAAATACAATACAACCCCTTATCTCGTGATCACGTATCAGTTGTAAGTTTCCGCTTATCTAAATTTTGCATAATGTACGTCCGGCAAATTTCTTTACACAAAATGTTTATACACGCCTTATCCCTAAACAAAAATTAATTCATGCAAATGAAATAACTAAATTTCTTTGTTGCAATAAATAAATGCACTACAAATGTTTCATTCAATTAATTTCCAATTCAAAAAAATTGTCTTTAGGTCACGAATAGTACGGCCCTCCCATGAAGAAGAAGGCCCCCTCCATGAAAAATTGATAACTGGATCGCTCTCGGGATGCTGCTGCAGAATCCCCTAGACCCACTCCGGTGCAAAATTGCCTCTCGTTGAATAGAAATTTTCAGAATAATGAAGGGTGTATTTACCTCGACCGTCTTCAGAACTTGCGCCAGCTTCTCGAAAACGAAAATAGAGTTGCTGTTTATGCACAAGAATAAAAAGCCAACCACCATTACCCTGGACACGCCGACTTTTCCGCTTATTATTTCACTTTTTGTCGCGAGCAAAATGTCATTTTAAATACGACTCTGATTGTTTAACACGACCGAGTTTTTACTTACGACTTCTTCGAAATGAATTCGCCGAACGTACAGGCAAATTTACCTTTTTCGTTTAACTTTATAGTTTATGTTTATATGATCGCAATTTTAAATTAGTTCTTTACTTGTACCGGCGCCGTTAATATTAATTGAATTAATCACAGTTGGGTGTGCGAAAGCGTTGCATTCTCGAAATTTTAATAGCACAACCGCCATGTTACGTACT